>NC_079438.1:43151877-43384377 GCF_903798145.1 Danio aesculapii
AAATATTTCCCAAATGATGTTTAACAGAGCAAGGAAATTTTCACTGTATGTCTGATAATATTTTTTCTTCTGGAGAAAGTCTTATTTGTTTTATTTCGGCTAGAATAAAAGACGTTTTTAATTTTAAAAAAAATACGGACCAATCAGGATCATTATTCTTTGTCATTCCACTGGACTGGGTAAAGTCTAAATAGAACTGCGAGTCAATAAGATTTGCAAAACAGTAATTCATATTTTTACAGTAGTGACAGTTGGGTTTAGGATTGGGGTAGGGGTAGACATAAATAAAATAAATGGAAAATGTAATAAATAATATAAATTACACTCGTTAACTTCTGGCCGCAACCATATCTGATCTAGCAACAATCACCGTACTGCTCCGTTGTTGACGTTTTAGAATTAGAATGTTCTACCTGCATTTGCCCTGTATTTTTTACCCCAATTTGCAAATTTAAGAGAATTTGATTACATTTTGAGTAGATTTTGGGTCTCTATCATGTTAATGTATGAAAAAACGGTTACACACATATTGTTTGCTATATGGAATATAAATGTTGGCAAACCTTTGAAGCTTAATATCTCAAAATCATTTAGAACCTTATAATTCCAAGGTAATGAAGTGTTAAATACAGTATATGTATGTATGCATGTTTATTTAATACCAGAGGTTAGACTGTAATTTATATTTATTGTTTAATACCAAGTCATTTGTTTAAATTTCTCTGTTTATTTTTTTAAGTTAATTATTTATCCAAAAAAAAAATTATAATAATAAAAAAAAATATGCTTGCCATTTTACCTTCAGGCATTACAACTTTTCCTCTGTGTTGTTCTGAGAAAAAGTTGCCATGTAATAGACACTGATTTCTCACTCCTCACATGCTGGCCATCCAAAACAAGAGGGCGATTACAGCAAAACCAGTGTGGCGGGTTTACCAAACACCTCTGTTAGCCTCTGTCTGATTTAGGGCCAACAGGTTACCAAAATAAACCATCCTCCCAATCCGATTTTCCATGCTAATAGTTCTGATGGCTTTCGTCAAAAACTGAACACGGCTAAAGTGCTATGATTATTAAATATAACCTTAATCTGAAGATGAAAACACTCACTCACTCACACTCTGTACTCGAACAGCATATACAAACAAAACGGAGAGTTCAAAAGTATGTAAATGTATGTAAAGCGTATGTAAATAAAGGAATTGATACAAGAAAGCACAAGCAGAAAGGGAAAATAACAAAGAAAAGCTAACTAATATAGAATGTTTACAGTGGGGGGATGCAGGTTACACACCCAAAAACTGGCAATGATTGTAGGCTTAAAAAAAACATTCTGACACGAAAGTGCTTTCAGTCATTAGGTTTGTTTATGCCCACAGAATCTGAGTAGCTCCGCCTACCTTGAAATCTCATTGGTCTAAAATTATGCATGCAAAAGATTGACAGTCATTTTGTTGTGAGTGTGCTTTTGATCACAAGTTACCACAACGGCCCAGCACTGAGGGTTGACATGATTATGGTGTGAATCCAAAGAGAGAATAATTCAAGCTCCACTTGACTGTACATCTTTCTAGCAAATCCTTGATCCACCATCTGAGCTTTGACGTCCCCATGAGATCACAACTGTTAAACTTGCGCTTCAAACTACTATGTTTGTAATCTGACTTCCTGAAAATTGAACGAATCAGAGAAAATGACTGAAAGAAGTAGCATGGCATCATTTTGCAGCACTATTTGTCACTTCTCTTGTTCCAGTGGTCAGATGTAGGAAAATTTCAGCTCTTAAAATGGTTGTGGTCTAGTTTTAGCACAGCACCACTTTTCACTTCACTTTCCACTTTCTCCCTGCTCTGTTTATGGGTTAACCACACGCTTGCTCATTCATTCAGCACAGCACAGATGCTGCTGTGGAAATCATGTGGCCTGGGTGCATATAGAGCAATAAGGTGCTTACCCTCTGGAGAAAGAAAAGGATGCATATCTATTGATATCAATAGGGAGGGGAAAGATGTAGAGGAAAACAAAAGAGATTTGATAAGTAACACTTTTTTGTATCAACTCAAATAGCCCTTTTTACATTTCCAGGGGTTTTGTAATTGGAAACTGTCATAGGCGGGTAAATTTTTTAGTGGTCAATGGAAAGTACAACAGATTTTGTGAGTTTCATTTTGTTCCAATAGCGAAACAAAAAAATTCCACTATGGATTCATTTATACCAACTGAGTCAGGGTAGCTCTTCCCATCAAGAAATCTTAATGGTCTAAACAAGGTCTACACATGTGAAGGAAGTGAAGTTTAATATTAAACTAATTTCGAAAGGAGCAGGTGCTCATGATTGACCCAGCTGGCCCACATTAGCTAATCACGATCCTCCAATCAAAGGATCCCAAGTCACTATATATATCCTCATTTTCTTTTCTGCAACTATCTTCGTCTGGAAGAAACCCCCGTCCTCCCCTTCTTCCACCTTTATCCAAAATGGGCGGCACGGTGGCCCAGTGACTAGCACTGTTGCCTCACAGCAAGAATACCAATGGCTCTGGGTCCTCACTGGGCCATCTGGTATTTCTGTGTGGAGTTTGCATGTTCTCCCCATGTCCGCGTGGGTTTACTCCCACCATCCAAATATGCTCTATATCATAGACAAGATAAGCCCAAGTTTTTTTTCTAAATGTCTTACTCTCAGGAAGTTCACCTTAGCCTCAGCAGCGGGGGAGTTTTGAGATCGACCTGAGCTCAGTCTCCCCTCGCCCTGCGAAAGGAAGGGAGCCCTGGGCCCGAGGATCCTTTGAACTCAGGGCTCTCTCTCGGGACAGCATGCCAAACAAGCTATGTATAAAACATGAGCCAAGTGTAAATTCTTGAAACATTTACTTGTTACAAAATCTGTTTAATCTGTTTCCATTTTATATATATATATATATATATATATATATATATATATATATATATATATATATATATATATATATATATATATATATATATATATAATGGAAACACACTTACAGGTCACCTGATAAAAGTCAGAAAAAGACAATACATTATTCAGTAAAGATATTGTTATACAATTTACACATTTGCTCCCTTAGGCATGAAGGAGCACACTGTAAAAAAAGTTGACTCTACTTAAAATTTTAAGGCAACAAACTTAAGGACATTTTTGAGTTTACTCAACTTAAATCAAGTCAAGTTAAGTAATTGGGTTGAAAGTTAAGTCAACTCAAAAATATTCTGAATGCCTCAAAATTTTAAGTTGAGTCAACTTTGTTTTGTTTTTTACAGTGCAGGAACGTTGTACATCTTAATTTAAACCCCCGGTTTATTCAGAAATTCTATACAAATTTGTATGACTTCATACAAAATTCATACAATTGAATTAATGCCAAAATAAGGTTGTTAAAAAGTAGCATGCCCTCAAACCCAGGAGGGATTTAACCAATAAGCGAGGTAAGCAGCCACTTAGAGCCCCAGAAGATTTGGGGGCCCCCAATAAATACCTAGAAGTATAAAATTTATCCATAAATGAGATATAGCATAGTTTTCTATCCAATTTTGTATAAAAGATCTAACAATTAAAATGTTAATATAATTATTACATTATATGGTAACACTTTAGTTTAGGTCACAATTCAGACTAACTAATTAACTAACACTTTTAGCTTAATAAATGACTAATTAGCCCTGTATTAATACACTGTAAAACTCAACAGTCAACTTTATCAAATGAAATGAGTGTAGTTAACTCAAAATGTACTGAAAGTTAATTCTACTCATTTGAAAAGAGTTTTGAACTCAGTGTTGAAGGTAACGAGTTAATTAAATCCCTCATTACTTCAACTTAAATGGAGTAAGTTCACAGTACTCGTATAGATTAGTTTTTTGGCCTTAAATGGTTTGTTGCGATTGCTTTCCTCAAATGGTTTGAGTTACCTTTACTTTTTGGGTTTTACAGTGTAGTAAGTAAGGTAGAATTAGGGATGCAGAATAAGGTCATACTTTAGTAATAAGCCAATGGTTATAGCATTAATTGACTACAGTGTTTCCCATTAAATTTGTCCCCAACCCCAATCATGGAGCAGTCCAGCAGTTAATCAGATGAAGATTTAGTTTGAAAAACAAAAGATTATTGATTGTCTTTATTATAATTTTCATTTTAAGAAAGAAATGTAGAAAAGACAATGGAGTGATATAAAAAATAAAACAAATAACAATACATTAGGACTGTTGGGCCCCATGGATGGAAATGCTTGGGGCCCCCAAATCTCTAAATCCGCCCCTGCTTAAACCCAACCCCTAAACCCAACTGTCATTTTGGGGGTGAGCAAATGGTACTAAAATGTATGAATGAGATCATACAAATCCATACGACTAAATAAAGCCATTAAATCCAAAATTTGGCATGAGATTGTACTGACCAATCAGAACTATCAGATATTTAAGGGACCAATGAGCTCTTCAAACCAAATGCAATTACTGTTTCCGCTTCACACTCTTTCTATTATCATCTATCGCCATCTCTTCCTCTCCCATATAACGGACTCAGTTCAGGTCTGTTACCTGTTACAGACGAGGGCCATGTGCATGTATGTTTTTGTTACTGGCTCTCAGGATGTGAAGGCCCACTGAATTACCCTTTTCCCTCTTCCTCTTTTCTCCCTCATGGCTCACATCAGGTGTATAGTCCATGGGAAAAGGAAAAGAGTGAGAGGAAAGGGCGCCAGTTCCCATAAGAGCTGCTTCAATTCTTAACAATCCATAACCAGCATAGCCACCTGAGGAGAGTCGAGAGTTTAGCGGAGCAAATGATGGCTGATTGGTCACTTGGTTTGTAGCTAGGCACTTCAAAAAGGTGAAAATGACACATAAGTAGATCGGTTTCCAACAATTTGGTAACACAGATACTGCTAAATGACAGACGGCTCTCAGTTTAAGCATAAACACAGACACAAAGGCCTTTATATAAGGGTATGATAGGAACTCTTTTAGAAAAACATCGTTTGACCTGGGTTTGTTGATAAAGGGGCAAAAAGGAGGCTGTATCTAAAATCACACACTGTCACAGTAATTACTCTGTGAATGCTAAAAAATTAAGAGAATCTTTTAAAATGACTGTGAATCAGGATATACTACTCTTTCTTTTTTTTTTTAAAGCAGTTTCTCAAATAATTTCATAAAAAAATATAGTTTCAACGAATGTATGATTTAATCAAATAAACCAAAATCAAATGTTCAATCGACCAAATCAATATATTAATAAAGGAGAAAAACAAACCAAAAAAAAAAAAACCCACGGCAAACAAGCTTTAACTTCAACACATTTTAGTTCAACTCATCATAAACCTTAAACCTAACTTAAATTTCCAGCCCTAGGCACAATAAACAACCGTGAAACAACCATGTAATCAATGCACTTTGAAAGGTCTCTTCAGATTGTGAACTTTAAAGTACATTTTCCATTTGTGCACGCTGAAACAACTGTGTATTCAATGCACCTCGAAATGTTTCTCAGTTCGTGTATGTTAAAGTATATTTTTAAAATTAATTTTAGTTTAGTTTAGTTAAGTTTAGTATATATCATATTTTTATGTATATATATTTAATTGTAGCACACTACTTAGATTGTCACAGTACTCTGAAAAATGCAGTACTATAAATTATCAAAATTAATATAAAATAATATAATATAAAAAAAGTAATTAAATTAACAGCTTGCCTTATGCCTGTTTTACATACTACATACATGTCTGATAACACTATTTGGATTGTTTGAAATGTAATAACATGTTTTGTTGAAAATTTCGGATATGAATTTGGACTCTCCAATTTGTAATATCACAATTTGTAATATCATAATTTGTAATATCATAATTTGTAATATCATAATTTGGAATCATGTATTCCCTCCCGGATTAAATGATAATTTTTTTTTCCCAAATGAAAATATAAGGGCATCTTAACAATTTAAAAATCTTACAAAGAAGGAAGGTTTAGCTCCTTTGAAAAGCTATAACAAAATTACAACCTTACTTCCTCAAACTTTTTCCACTATCTGCAAGTTAGAGATATTGTAAGAAAACATATTAAAGACTAAAAACTGAGAGGTTAGATTTTACATCAGACATTAGAATTGTTGAGTCAGTGAATCTAGGCTATGTATTTTGGTGCATTCAAACAAAACAGATTTATTCAACGGATATATTGATTAAAGTGATATTTTAGTCACCAAACATGTTTAGAAATTGAAAGATAATACAATTAAATTCAAGCAAAACCTACAAAATTTCAAAAACAAATTTTTAAAATTTTTGCTTCTCTTGATTTTTCCTGTTTTAAATTTGTCTATAATATTTTTCTTTAACATAAATTTGGGTGTACTAGTTTTTGGACCGTTATCGTAACTTATTTTGTTAGATAAACTCCAGATTTGGCTTCAGTACTGACTAATCTAATGTATATGCACAAATATAATATTGTAAAGCTTCCTATTAAAAATATGAATTTAAAAGAGAGATGTGGGAGGTGTGCTTGTATATGCTGAGCACTGAATATCCTGGAATTATTGGTAATGTTGGTTTCGGAGTTACTGTTAGGGAAGATGGACAGCAGTACAGATAAAATAAGACATAACATGTTTTGGCCCCTTAATAAATCTCTGTTTAACAGTTAAATCAACATCATCAGGCCATAATATTAGCACAAAAATTATTTTTGCTTTCGTTCTTTGAGGTCAAATCTGTAAATCGTACTGTTCCAATAGTTTACCCACAAAATGTAAACAATTTGTACACTACTGTGATTTCAGCGTAAAAAGTAAGCTATCAAACTTGCCTCTCTAACTTCATATCCTCCCAAAACTGATCCTAATTGCATCCGATCTAACGTAAACAAGGCAGAAGACAGATATTTTTGGCAGCACATGTTCTGCCGACTAAGTTTAACTTGTATTGAACCCGAAATATTCCACCCTCACTGTGTGTATGGTGGTTCATTGACCTTCTTCAGGAGACCTGCTTCCATTACGCAAAATACACAAACACACTCAAACACTTGAGTGCAAATATGTCCGATCTTTACAGTACATGGAAAAGTTTTGGGAGCGGAGGATGTTGGTGTGGAAGAGGCACTCGTGCAGCTCTCAGATTGAGGCATGTCAACTCACACATGTGCACATACACACTGGGCACTTGAGGTGAATTATTGTTCGCAAGTGGAAACTTGGCCCCCCGGCCCGGCTGCCGGTCCAGTGCTGACTAAGAGCACTGTCTGTGTTTTTGTCCCCTTCTTTCTCTCTTACACACGCGCACACACACACACACACACACACACACACACACACACACACACACACACACACACACACACACACACACACTGTACAGCTGCAGTCTTACTCCACTGGGCCATTCACCTCTGAGCTCCTGCTGTAAATTCCACTGGAAACACAAACATGCCCCTGCCCAAAGTAGACTAACATCTTTCTTGCGGTCTTATTTCTGAAGGTTTTATTTTAACTTCCACCACAGAATGCTTGATTCTGATTGGCTGATGAACATTCTAAGGAGTGTAGGTCTTAAACGGTTTACAGTTTAGTGTGGAAACCATATTATAAGTGGAATAATTGACTGTAGTTCATTGAATTATTAGAAAATAATCCTACTTGACACTTCAGATGTGGATTATTTTCTAATAATTCAATGATCCGTCATGCACTATTGCTTACATTTACAGAGCTGCTGAATGCTTGATCCTGATTGGATGATGATTATTATGTTGCATGCAATTATTTCACGATAAACGCACAGCTAAAGTAGTTCAAGGCCGTTCTTGAATGGATTTCAGTCTCATGAAAACAAAACCTGACAGATGTGAAATGTTTTTAAGCTTTAAGTGTGATAACTGTCCCAGCAGACACACAACATCATAGGATGTTAATATTAGGTTAGATTTAGGGCACCAGCATCTAAGGACAATGTTATTTTGACGTGCAATAATGACATGAAATGACATTGATATTTGGTTGATTTTTAGGTTGTGTTGGAAAGTTACCAAAATCCACCGTCGAGGCAACATCTTAAGCCAAAGTCATATTGACGTCAAATACTGGCGTTTATTTGTCAGGTATGGCAACATACCTGCCAACACTCCTGTTTTTCCCGGGAGTCTCCTGTTTTTCAAACCCATCTCCCGCCACTCTCCCGTTTTGTTATTTCTCCCGGAAAATTCCCGTAATTCACGGTCCTCAGCATTTTGGTACAGTCTGAAACACCCCCGGGTCGCAGACTTTGGTATAGTATCTGATCGCAGCGGCCGCCCGAAACCCGGTGCATAGTTACTTACCCGGTTCTTAGCTGTGTTATTCAGACACCTCAACCCCGACACCAAGCTACATCCAACAAACGCCCCCCACCCGGTCTCCCGGATTTTCAGAGACAAATGTTTGAAGGTATGTATGGCAACCAAAATCCAATGCCTGATAGACATCATATTGGTAAAATGAACACAACGTCAAGCTGTTACATCATTAGACATTGATATTTGGTTGTTTTTAGGTTGCGTTGGAAAGTAACTAAAATGCAATGTCTGTCTGACATTGGACATTGATGTCGGTCTGACATTGAGTCCTATCAAAAGCCCGATTTTAATTTCCAAACAAAATGCAACGTCCCATGACGTTGAGGTACAACATCAATCTGAAGTTATGTTGATGTCCTGTGCCTGCTGGGGTAGTATGAATGGGGTAGTATCATTTACTCTGTGCTGTTGAATTATTTATGATATTAGTAATATGACTTCATATTTTCACTTCAGGTGTGCATTATTTTCAAATAATTCAATTGCATGTCATCAACTGCAATCTGCAGTTGCTTTCAGATAAACAAGCAGAGGAAGTACAGTACCATATGCTGAATGATTTCAGGCAATTGACAGCCTAGATTAGTCCAAAATCAACAAAAGGCTTTGGATAAGACATGTAAGATGCTAGCACTACACATGGCCGCAGTTTGAAGACCAAAAACTTGCATCTGAACAATATCTTTAGGTATGGTAACCGTAGTATAAGCAAAATAAACATATCCCACAAGCTCACTGAATGAAACATCATTAGGTTGCGTGTTTTGTGGGACCATCAACCCTCACATGGAAAATAACCCAGGACTGTCGCTCCGTCAGTGAGGGGAGTTTATTGTTGACTTAATTAAGGAGTCTTACACCGCACAAACCCCATATTCACCCCCATGTAGTATTTCTGAGAAGAGACAATTATTGTAATTACAGCCGTCTGATGACATGTTTGGTATAATGAATGTTTCTCATTAAGTTTCTCTAACCCCAAACAACCTGCCCCACGCCTGTTTCGCATACTGCAGCAGCAGCGTCTGATAGCGGTAACCCCATGTTTATAGGATTTCCACTGTTTGAAATCTAATAACATGTCTTGGACCTTAAATGTTGGCTTTGGTTATACGTCTCCTTATATTTTATGAAAAAGCAGCATCAGAAATGTGTTAGGACACCATTTCATGGCACATAAGACTGAACAATAACATAAGCATTTTTCAAGAATATGTGACTTAATACATTAGATGTATGTTAATTATCCTTTTGTTAAGATAAAGACAAATAAAGTGAAATATTATGACAATTATGTACTGTGCATTCATATAGCGCATTTATGTGTATTGTTATACACCCAAAGTGCTTTACAATCCCGTAGGGGTCTCTCATTGTGTGCAGCATCCACCTGGATTATTTATTATTCTATATTTTATATTTAAAAATGTAGTTATTCCTGTGATTGCAAAGCTGAATCTTCAGCACCCATTGTTCCTGTCTAAATTGCAAAAATAAAGGTTCCAGGAAGAACCTCATTGATCATACCAGAATCACATTGATGCTACAGATCAGTATTATGCCTGTGTGCGTGTGTTTCAGTCATTTTAATAATGTAAAGAGGATTTATCCACTATGAACAGCCATTTATGGAATGAACAGAATTTAGATATAATGGGTCTTAATGGAACCATCCATTACAATACAAAAATGAAACTCAATCCTGCAGATATCAGATCACAAATCATATTAAAATGCTGACTTCAGAAACATTTCATATGGTTATTGAAGCATGGTGCTGTCTTAATACACTACCTGACAAAAGTCTTGTTGTCGATTCCAAATGTAAGAGCAATAAATAATGAATTGACTTCTAGATGATCATTTGGAAATGTGGCAGAAGGCAGATTTTTCCTATAAATCATCTGTTGAATTGCATCTCAATCATCACCAATACTGCAGAAGACCTATTGGAACCAGCATGGACCCAAGATTCTCATAGAAATCAGTCAAGTTTGGTGAAGGAAAAATCATCATTTGGGGTTACATTCAGTATGGGGTGTGCGAGAGATCTGCAACATCAACAGCCTAAGGCATCAAGGCATTTGTGCTGCCCATTACATTACAAACAGAAGAGGGCAAATTCTTCAGCAGGATAGCGCTCCTCATACTTCAGCCTCCACATCAAAGTTCCTGAAAGCAAAGAAAGTCAAGGTGCTCCAGGATTGGCCAGCCCAGTCACCAGAAATGAACATTATTGAGCATGTCTGGTTTAAGATTGAGGAGGCATTGAAGATGAATCCAATGAATCTTGATGAACTCTGGGAGTGCTGAACAAACGCTTTCTTAACCATTCCAGATGACTTTAATAAAATATTTGAGTCATTGCAGAGATGTACCGATGCAGTCCTCCAAGCTCATGGGAGTCATACACAATATTCATTCTTTTTCCACTGCACCGTGACTTTCTATATCGTACATTTTTTGTTAAGTGACAAGACTTTTGTCTAAGCAAACTCAGATCTTACTATCCTAATTAAATAATTAAAAATCAAGGCATGATCATATTTTATTTTGGTAAAATAAGTGTAATCTAGAGGCCTTTGCCTTTCATTTAAGCCACTTTTGATACCAAATGACCAACTGGAAGTCAAGTTATTATTTGTTGTTTCTAAAACTTGAATAGGCGACGAGACTTTTATCAGGGAGTGTATATATATGGAAATGGGGATGCATCCTTTTTCCGAATTCTGGAAAAATTGGAAAAGTGTAGAAATTTTTGTAACATTAAAGATGTATTTACTGCCACGTTTAATTACTTGAATGCATCCTTGCTAAGAAAAATGATTCATTGCTTTAAAGAAAAAACACTTGTTAATTTTGCATATGCATGCTCCGACATTTCCTCTCAGACACATGCAATCAATAGCGCAAGTGACATCGCTGTGAGGTGTAGAGTTAGGGGCGGGGTTTGAGTGGGGTTGATTTCTGAGTGTGCATGTCTGACTGTGCCAGACCCTTTCTCCCCATCTAGACTTTAAAATGGTAATGTAGCCTTTTGGTGTCAAACATGTTCACACTTGTGATGATTTTTGCTTAGACACCTGTGGGAACTTTGTGAACTAAATATCACCTATAGGTGAAAATAAGAAGTGCCAGCATAAAAATGTGAAGTTAGTGCTGACAGATCCTCTAGTACAGTTTATTTGCATATGTCACAGTTGAATATTTCAGTATCTCTGCAATGAATTTTTTATATTTAATCTTTGGCTAAACCATACAAAGCTTTCTGAGGCCACTGTATGTATATTATTCTAATGCTAAATATACTCTGACTTCTGTCTTTTTTATGCGTGTATGTGTGTGTGTGTGTGTGTGTTCCATCAGAATGAAGGAAGTTCTGTGCTGACATTGTGGAAAAAGCTGTAGTAAGAGCCAGAGAGCTGGAGAAGGGAGATTGGTGACCGGAGGAAGTAATAATAGCGTGTGTCCTGACTGATAGTTTGCTGGACGCTCTCATGTTAGTTTACTAATGAGTCTTTTCCACTTTTCTCCTCTCTGACGCTGCATTTAGCATTGCGGGACTCGTCTTTTGTCATCTTCTGCAGAGTTTCAGCAGTGACGCTGTTGGGTCGAATGACGGCTTCGTTGCTTGCCCTGAGGAATTTTTCCTGTCATAGAAGTATTTCTGACCTAAGAATGCTTTGTTGTGCACTCTGGACCGCTTGTTAAGCAAACATTCTTATCTTAGATCTTGATAAGAACGTAAGACCGCCACTAACTTCCCTCTTCTGACATCACATGTGTGGCTTAATGTCCAGCAAGGTCAGACATGCTACTCTTCTCATAGTTTTAACTATTGTTTATTAATACACAGTGCTCAGCATATATAAGTCTCACAAATCTCTGTTTTAAATTCATATTTTTATTAGGAAGCTTTACAATATTATATTTGTGCATATACATTAGATTAGTCAGTACTGAAGCAATATCTGGAGTTTATCTAACAAAATAACTCACGATAACGGTCCAAAAACTAGTACACCCAAATTTATGTTAAAGAAAAAATATTAAATACAAATTTAAAACAGAGGAGAAATCAAGAGAAGCAAAAAAATAAAAAATTTTGTTGAAATTTTGAAGGTTGTAATTTTTTTTGCAATATTTTGCTTTTTTTTGCTTGTAATTGTATTATCTTCCAATTTCTAAATTTGTTTGGTGACAAAAATATTATTTAACTAAATATAACTGTTTAATAAATTTGTTTTGTTTAAATGCACCAAAATACATAGCCTAGATTCACTGAGAAATGGATACAAATATTCATTTTCAAAATGGGCTGTACTCATATATACTGAGCTCTGTATATAAATATTCATTTATATTGTATAGTGTATATTCAATGTAGCTTATTAAATGTATACATGATGTTATGTGTATGGATACTTATATGTAAATTAGAATTAATAAATGATACCCTATTTAATATTCCATGAACAAAACATGTCATTTTAATTGCAAGTTGCATGTTGCATGTATACAATATTATCATTTATTTGTCATAATTATTAATTAGCATAATGTATGTGTGTATATATATATGTATGTGTATATATATGTATGTATATATATATATATATATATATATATATGTATATATATATATATGTAAATATGTGTATATATATATATGTGTATATATATGTGTATATATATATATATATATATATATATATATATATATATATATATATATATGTGTGTGTGTGTGTAAATATATATTTATATATATATAATTAATTATAGTATAAACTAACTATAAACTATAGTATAAATAACTATGATTAGTTATCTAATTTGACAAAATAAAAGAATATGTGTGTATGTGTGTATTTATGTGTATGTGTGTAAAATTTATAATTGTAATTTAAGATGAATAATGAATATTCTATTAATAGATATTTTGAATAACACACACATGCATAAATATTAGTGAAATATGTAATTATGTGTATACAATATAATTAAATTAAAATATAAAATTAAAGTTTTATAATTAAGTATCATAAATTAAATAATTTATGTTGTCATATGAATAATGTAATTATAGAATAATGTGCTTTCATTAATATTATTAAAAGTAATTATATAATAATGTATTCATGGAATCATATGTGTATGGGTAATTATATGTAAATTTGAATAATAAATAATAGCCTATTTAATATTCTATCAATAAAACAAAAAATGTCCGTGCAAGTTGAATGAATACAATCTCATTTAAATATTTTGCTTATAAATTAGCATAATGTGTATATATAATACATTGAAATAATAAAATAATAGAATACATAATTTATAAATATATATAAATTATAATATATAAATACATAATATAAATTTGTTATTTTATAATATTAATAAATATTATTCTATTCATATATTTTGAATAACACATGCATAAATATTAGTTAAATATGTAATTATGTGTATAAAATATAATTAAATTAAAATATAAATTAGAAATTTTATAATTATCAAAATTATATAATTTATAGTCATATGATTATTGTAATCATAGACTAACGTGCTTTCATTAATATTATTCAAAGTAAATATATAATAATGTATTTATGTAATTATATGCTGACCCAGACAGAATCTGCACTTTTTTTTGCTACGTTTTGTACAATTTTGAATAATTTTGAGAGTATAATAACTAAAAACTTAACACATGAAATAAAAAAATAATAACTTTTTTTAAATTTAAGATTTAAAATGCAAATCCAATCAGAACAACTTGTTTGGTAAACAAAGGAACTGTTTTGTACATACATAAACCATATAGATATTTTATTCAATAACATTACAGAAATTAAGTAAGAAACGTTATAAATATATATTTACGCACATTTGCATAATTTAATAAATTGATTGAATGATGGGCTCAGAAATCTGCAGATTTTCATGTGTGCACAGATTCTGTGTGGGCCTTATTATATGTAGATTAGACTAATATATATGTACAGTGTATAATTTCTTGTATTTATTCATCCCGCACAGTCCATTTATCATTTTTCATCTACTCGAATCCATCCCCAAACCCTAACCATTAACACCTTTGGAGGTGTCATAATGGTTGCACATAAGTATATATGAGAATGTTGAAGAAGTGCACTTGCAGATCTGCTGGGGCATGTGCTTATGGGCCAGGCATCACTGTGTGCCGCCAATGGGAGAGGCTCCGAATAAAAAATCTCAGAAGTGGAAACTGGAACAAATAAAAATAGGATTCATGTCCTCTCCACTTCAGAGGTTTTGGAAGCTTGAAAGGAAACTTGTTTGTCAGTCTCTTGCGGCTCAGAAAGGGCTATATGTTACTTTTAGACGAAAATATGGTGCAAACCGAAACGGTCTGGCCTATTAGATGGACTGGTTCCTCTAGAGATTCCTACGGCAAACATATGCATCACATGCTCCACATTTACAAGCTGCTTGCAGTGAAGCTGAGCAATCAATGCACTCGCTGACACCTCCCCTCCCCACACTATCTGATTGAACATTAGCAAACCTTTGAGCCTTGCTTAATGCACACTAAAATGGCATGGTCTTAGAAAATCTTTCAAAAAAATGCTCAGAGTTTTGCTGTGTATCGAAACTCGGTGTCTTGTGCTGTGATGTCCTTTTGGTTAATGATAAAACTCATCAGGTGAAAGTAACTTGTCTGTTAGACTCAAATGCTGCTGTCTGTTTAAAGGGGTAGTTCACCATCAAATGAAACTTCTATCATCCTTTAGGTTCCTTAGAGAAGATATTTTGAAGAATGTTGGAAACTGGTAGCTATTAACGTCCATGGTAGGAACAACAAACACTACGGGAAGTCAATGGCTGCAGCTTTGTAGAATTCTTCAAAATGTTTCTAACAGAAGAAGCAAAACTCAAACAGGTTTGGAACAACGGTATTTAAAAAAAAATTTAGGGGGGGGGGGGGGGGGGTTGGTGGGGGGTTTGGCTGAAGTAAGCTGGTCTTTTAGATTATTTAAACACATAGTGAAACATTAACAATGATTTTAAGGATGTCCTTATTGCATATTATATACATTTCATTCATTCATTTCTTTTCTTTTCTGCTTAGTCACTTTATTAACCTCGGGTTGCCACAGTGGAATGAACCGCCAACTGATCCAGCAGTGGATGCTCTTCTAGCTGCAACCTATCACTGGGAAACATCCATACACACTCATTAACTATGGACAATTTCAGCTTACCCAATACACCTGTCGCGCATGTCTTTGGACTTGTGGGGGAAACCGGAGCACCGGAGTGATTCAGATGAAAGTACCGGTAAATGACAGTTGGTCTGAGTTACGTTTGTTATAACCAGGGCCAGACGTCTGCGGACGTTTTTTGCTATTTCTGCTGAGAATTTTGGTAAAAATCTGCGGATTTCTGCGAAATTATTTTGGGAATATCATAACTAAAACCCTAATATGTGAAATAAAAAGTAATACCTTTTTAACTTGTATTTAATGTTTAAAATGCAATTCCAATTAGATCCACTTTATTTGGTAAACGAAGCAAGTCTCTCATATAATATCTCTACTAAAAGACAGAAAATATTACTGTACAAACTGTATTATACATAAATCAGATGAACATTTTCATATTAATCAATAATATTACTGTAATTAATTAAAAAAACTGAATAAATATAGATTTACACACATTTACTCAAGTAAATAAACAGAATTAATGATGGGCTAAAAATCTGCAGAAAAACTGCGCGCGCAGATTCCATGTGGGCCTAGTTATAACTGACTCCCCAGTAAATAATATGTATTTTACTCAGTATGTGATAATTGAACAGAAAATGACTTCTTATTTGTATATATTGGTTATATATTTATTAATGTATAATGTTTATGAGAGTAACATTGGTAATTGGTGTCAAGTGTAACTGTTACAATTTTAATGATACAAATAACAGACGCATGACTGTTCTGTGAGCTTAGTGGTTTTGTGGTAAATGGTTTGTATTTACAGAGAAAGAAAAATGAAAAAGCTGATTGACAGAATTTATTGTGTATTCTGTGTCCTACTGATGGAAAATACAGAAGGTATAATATTTATGTGTGTTAACGATAAAAGAGTACTTCAAGTTTTTGAAGAATTAATTAAAATTAAAATACAAACAAAGGGAACAAACCTGTATGTTTGATTAAACGAAACATGATTTGTGATGATATTTGTGCGTAACATGATTTGTGAGGATGTGTTTGCTATAGTATGACTGTTAAAAAACAGATGCTACTAAGCAGCGCATGGGGAAAGACACTGAAGTCTCAATGTGATTTTGTTTCTCCTGATAATTGTGGCAATTTTAATCTGCTCACCAGTTCCATGGCCGGGACCCGTAACATTTACACTCCTGTATATTCAAGGTAAGTTATGTGCTAAATTCAGGTTAATAGGCTATATGCACAGCTAGGGTTTTTCAGCCAATGAGGAACTTCCGGTGAAAGCTTTATGTGACTATTTTCAATTTCATACGGTTTCTTTTACAGCATCGATGTTGTAATGTAATTAAAATATAATCAGTTAAATGGACTTAAGCATACATTTGGTTGTTAAAGCGTAAAAAGAGACGAAAGACCGTTTAAACGCAGGCGCCGTCATTAGCAGCAGTGTTTTACGCAGTTAATTAGCACCCAGAAATAGCTAAAGTTCCTATAATTTTACCTAGTTTGTGCAGATTATTATGCTGCATTGGACAGTAAATTGCTGCTTAATGTAATGTGCACATTGTAAGTAGATCACTTGCAAATATTTCCATTCGTTTAAACCAACTTAAGCATCCATTCTTCTTTCTTTTTCTTGTGTGTTTTTTGGCGGTTGGCAACCAGCTTTTTGGAGCATTACCGCCACCATCTGGATTGGAGTGTGAATCAGGAGTTGACTAACTTATGCATTTCTTATAGTGAAACAAAGCGGCGCAAAAAAAAAATTAAGCATCCATTTGGTTGTTAAAGCATATAAGGAGACGGAAAACACAGGTGCTGTCAGCAGCAGGTTAGCGCAGAAACTTCATTGAAAATACTGGGGTAAAATTAATTTTCATATTATAAAGACGGGCGGTTCATTCCGCTGTGGCGACCCTAAATTAATAAAGGGACTAAGCCAAAAAGAATGAATGAATGAATTATAAAGACATGGCATGGGAAAATATAATTGAATGCAGTGCTTGTTTGGTCTGATACCCACTTTATATTGTATCTCACCCAGGCAGTGATAATCACTGTTTTTTAAAGAAATAATATCTTAAACGAGGCCATTTTGTACGGGATGACAATTAACGGAAGCTCTGGGGCTGGCTGAGTGAAATTAAAAGCCTGTATGCATATAATATACAAATAATTATAAAGATACTGATAATACGACAGTAAACATGACACTATAAAACAGCTGAATTGGGTAAGCTAAACTGTCCGTAGTGTTTGTGTGTGAATGGATGTTTCCCAGTGATTGGTTGTGACTGGAAGGGCATCCGCTGTGTAAACCATACGCTGGATAAGTTGGTTCATTTAGCTGTGGCGACCCCAGATTAATAAAGGGACTAAGCCGAAAAGAAAATCAATGAATGACACTATATAGCAGCCTAAATATTAATTCATATGTTCTTGTAAAACATATATTCACAGCTGTTAATAGAAAAAAAATCCCTAAATTGGAGTTTAAAAAACAGATCGATGCAGATATTTGTTTTGTTCTTCATTTGCAAGTCACTTCGCATAAATGGAACAAACGTCTTGCCCAAATGAAAGGCTCTAAATGTCAATAAAGATGAATCAAAGAGAGAACAGAATGAAGACTTGTGGCTTCTTTGAGGCATTCTTGGGGAAACCCACAATACGGGTACAGGTTTGGAGTCATCTTTCAAGTACGACATGGTCAATGAATGCCAGCAATGGTGAACTATGACACGACTGAAACTTTGAAGTAAAAAAACAACCAGGATTTTTTTAATTGTACATTTTATGAGTGATTGATTTGCAGACAGCTCATATGTTTAGGAATGTGTATTTATTGAATTAAAATGAGTCTCTTTTATATGTAACAGAGCATTCTCGTGTAATGTAATCAAAGGGTTGCTGTGTTTTTTGTTAGATGATCAGTACTGTTTTATCACTTCTTAATTGATTAGATTAGACCTTTGCATTTCAAGTCTTGCAGCAATAGACTTCAGGAAGAAGATATGCATCTATATCACGATAAGAGGAAACTGGTATCTACATGCAAAATAAGAAATGCTGCACATTTTTTTTATTGCTTGTTACCTACCTAAATATTTAGCAACATTTGAATTATGTAGTATGAGGATTTTCTATATAACAATAACACTCCACAAACAGAAATTCTCCAGCCTTGTACTGCAGTTTTAAAAGAAAGGCGCCAGACTATAAACTAAGTGCTTCAGTGGACTTAAGTTTGATGAAAACGGAGAAAGAAAAATGCTTGCCATGCAAGTTCACTCAGTTTGCATCAGAAAGAAGAACTGCACAATATTGTTTGCATCAGTTCAGCGAATGAAACTCAACGGTGATCATTCAGTGACGTGTAACTGTCAAGCGTTTAATGTAAATTCGTGTGGAGGAGGCTGAGCCAAGACGATCCAGACTGCACAATGCAGTGATCCGGTTTATATCAGCGAGTGTAATGAGTTCCTGCACACTGCAAATCAAACACAACACCAGAATCGAGAGAACGGCGACGTCATGGAAAGAATGACGTCAGGTTTAATTAGCCGCCGGGGAAGACTCGTCCGTGACTGTGGGCGGGGCTAAAAACGCCGGCTCGTGCTGAAAGCGTGCTGTTTATGGAGTTAAAATAAACAACGAGCCTCAACAAGTTATTTTACACTTAACCGCTCTCAGGCACACATTTATAAATTATGTTAATACGAGCGAACATTGCACAGAAGGTGTGTCTAATGTGATTGACATCTCGTCCCCGCCAATGAGAATCGTCCGGCATGTCAATGGGCGTCGTCCTGACGTGCATCACATGTCTCGGCCGACGCGGGGCTGTGGGAGGGCTTTCTCTGCAGATTGGAGGAGCTCGATAGACGGCAGAGTGAGTCTGAGGGAGACCGAGAGAGAGAGGGGGATCTCTGAGGCACCGCTCGGAGAGCATTGTGAGTGTAATTTCATCATTTCTCGCATGCATGCTTGTGCTCCTGCCGCATTTGAAATGCACCATTTTTTATGTCGCTTCCTCTCTGCCGACCGATCTTCATTCACCGTATTGACCGTTAGCCTGCGTTATTATCAGCTAGCCAAATTGGCTAGGCAACTCCTGCTAGTTGGTAGCAGGCAAAGAAAGGGGCAAGAAGGCAACCAGGCTGCTGTGCATTTTTAACCCACACCTGCCTTTTGTCGCTGCAGGGGAGGGGGTGTGTGGAAAATCAGCGGGCGTTTAATGTATCGCACCATGTCGAGACGCAGGGAGGATGTGTAACGTTAGTGCACGCTGAAAAGTTGCTTTTGACGCGTGAAAATGTGTTCGGCTGCGCGTTTCTATAGCCGCGATCGCGCGATATATTTGAGAAATACCCCTATTCAAATTGACATGCGTGATGTTTAACGTTATTCAAACCATGTAAATGGGAGCGTGTATGTGTTTTTGACCGGTTACTCCACACAGGGTGACCCTAATGTTATTTTAACCGCCGTTCGTTTTTTTTTTAAAGCCGTCAAATAAAAGGATCACGCTGTGACTCTACTGAACCGTTAACTGTTAATGCGGTAAGAGTGCTAACTCAATATAAAGTACGATCTGTATTATTTTATTGTGTTTTAAACGAGTGTTTGTTTGTTTTTACACGGGCGATTAATGACAGTTCGCTCATGCGAAAGACTGTCAAACGAGCTAACGTTCAGCGACCGTCTCTGTCCCTGGCTTTTGACATTAACGTTAGCCAGCATGGTGATTTTAGGGTTTTACCAGAAAAGAAAATGAGCATTTGAAATGCGACGGAAAGTTGGAGAGCGCCTCAGTTTCAGGAAAGATGAGATGCTAGTCTGGTGTCATTACCAAGATTAAAACAGTACTGCCTTTTTGACAGGATGACTTGTGTTGAGACCGCTAGCAGGCTAAAGCCAAACGCGAGGACGCTTCAGCTGTCAACTTGCCTTTCGAGCCGTCTACCTGCTTGTCAGTTATCGCGTTTTCATTTTGTATTTTAAAACAACCCTCACTTAAAAGTGCTCATAAAAGTCACTTTATTCATAGTGTTGCTCCAAACCCGTGAGATTTCCTCGATAAGAGATGTTAGTCGTAATGATTACCTATTAACTTTAATTGTTTGGGGACAAATGCAGCGGTAACTGGCTGTCGATAAGTTTCATGACCAAAGCAAGGCGTGTAACAGCATTAAACGGAGTGAATGATTTTTCGTTTTGAGCGAACTGTCCCTTTAAGCTTGGCGCATTCGTGTCAACAGTTGTAGTATACAGTCCTAATTCCTCCTGTCATGTGTGACTGGGCATGGAGACTGGAACAAGCGCTGTGCGACACGTCAAATTTGCAAGGATCGTATTTGAAGGAGCAGATGTGCAAAACACAATGTACCCAACCTAATCGGCTGACTTATTGTGTATACTGTCTGCCTAATGTGTTGAGATTAAATATGCCACCTAGAATTTCTAGATAGACCCCGGTGTGCGTTTAAATGGCGTGTCTGGTCTGTTGCTCCTTGGCGTACATCATTCCCTGCCCTGTTGCTTCTTTTGCACAAGCTTTTATAGCTCCTGATAATACCTCTCTGTACGACAGCTATGCCGAATTTGACCTTGAGTCTACATATTCAGCTTTCTCCAACTCAAATCATAAGTGCACTTTGTGTTCGCTTCACTTAAATGCTGGACTTCAAATCCTGAGGATTTTGTTGCAGTGTTTCAGAGCATCAAACTAGCTTAGTTAAGAAATGATAGTGTTTTCTAAATTACTCTATATGAAGGAAATATGAATTGACCTCATTGACACTTCAGATTTTTAATGATTTACCCTCAACATTAAATAAACTAACCTTTGACTGTGTTGATTGAGCTTCAGAGGCCTTTGGACTGTCTTATGCACAGGCCCAGTTGCATTGATTTAATATCTTATTTTTATGCCCTAGATGTTACTATATGAAATGAGATATTCTTATTCCTATCATAGCTTTGGTAGAAACAGTGTGTTTAAATGATGATTATGAAGAATCTTATTATCATGCACGCATTTTAGAAAATATGATCATTGGCTTATTAGTATATATTATTGATTTAATTGCACATTTTGAGTGTAGGCAACTTAACGTGTTCCAATCAGGCTAATTACTGTTAACTAAAACCACCACTGTTAACTGAAACAAAGCCAGGCTGCGCTTACTTTGCGCTTATTTTGTTGGAATGTGGAAGTTTGAATACCATTAGACAAGGATGAATCTTAAGTTATTTATCAAAAAACGAACTGAAAAATCAAATTTAACTTTGAATATATTTTTGTGTGAATTTTATTTATTTCTATCCAATATATTTGTCTAAGTAACGTTTTATTGTAATGCAAATTAGTTTTTAATCATGCAATATTTTATGTATATCCATTTTGCCACGAAATAAATAAATAATACATAAATTAAGTGAAACAAAAAAGTGTACAGCTGAAATAATTTAGGAATAAATGCCAACTGGAGAAAAAATATGGGAAAAAAGTGAAACTTCCAAAATATTTCTCATTTACTTTAACTTAAAACAAACATAACTGAAATTAACCTAAAAAAAATAAATAAATATATATATATATATATATATATATATATATATATATATATATATATATATATATATATATATATATATATATATATATATATATATATAAAAACTAATAAAATGACTTTAAAATTTAAATGAAAACTAATTCAAACTATTAGTACAATTTACAAAAGTTCCTCAAGATATAACACTGGTTCCCAGTAGGCTTTAGTCTCTTTTCTATATCGCCTTTTCTAAGGCCAGGTGATTCCAACTAAATGGTGTGGTAAAATGTGCACGCTTTCTACAATGCATTCTGTAATGTTATATTACGTCAATTAAGTACATGCGAATGTGTTCCATACTGACTGGAATGGAAAGATGGTAACTTAGCCCCTCTCTCTAGTATTGTTTATGTAAGAGGCCACTGCCTTGGTGTCACATTAATTTGAGGTGACATTCAACCCCTCATAAGCTATTATAAACAGCTAAAAATAGAGTGCTCCTCTATTAAGTACGTTTAAATAACGTTGCTATTTAATTACTGTATAGCGTCATGCTTTATGCTTTAATCCGACATCGATGACAGAGATAAAATAGGCTTCTTAGGGGCAAATGAGTTTTCTGTTTGCACCCTAAATGAGCTTTGTAAATAAGAGCGATGCACACATTTTCTTTGACCTCGGATATAAATGATCACCTTAAAGCCCCGATGGCTTGCTGTTCAGGCTTTGTTCTCATTAAAAAAACGATATGCAATCAAACGTATTGTGTTTTGATGCATTCCACGGCAAACGGTTGAAATAGACAGAATGTGAAAGCAGTGCTCTTTGACTACTGCTTACAGGTGCTGTCTTTATAAAGTGTGCATCTAAATATAAAGCACACAAACAGAACTTTTAGTCATGTCACTCAAGCACACATCCGTTCACCCAAGTGTGTTAAGCAAATATAAATTCTGAAGCCTCATCGTGGCCATTATCCCATCAGGTTTAAATGGTTGGAGTCATGTCTGATTTACTGTGCAGTGTCAGACATGGAGGCAGGGGTCGGAGCAAATGGTTGGCTTGTGTGCTGTGAATGGCACCCGTAACAATCACCCTAAAGGTTCCTGTTCTTCAAAATCACTTTTTTTTTTTTAATATGCTGTTTTTGGTTGTGGTGAGAACATGATCACGTTGTACTTTTTAAGTGTGTCGCTCTTTGCATTTTTAATATTTTCCTATTGTACTCTTCTCACAAAACGGAGGAAATCTATTTTAATGTCTATTATCGGTTATATAAGTTCTGTGTTTTCTATCTGAATTAATTTTTGTAAAGATTTATGTACATTGTTATAATAATAATAATAATAATAATAATAATAAACTGTTTTCTTCTCCAAAAACTCCATTTTCAACTCCACTTTTTCTCCATTTTCTCTGTGTTTCTTGCTTGATTTTAATTTATTTGGATTCTGTCATTTATGATTTAGTATGAAACTTAATTTCTAAACTGTTAAGTGAACTGCAACCCGAAACCTATTTCTTGTTCTCACATTTGTGCAAATTTAAGTTACGTTAAATGTGATTTAGTGCTCTAATTTCTTCTTTCCTTGCTTAGAACAGAAGTAAAAAGGAGAGCAACGTCTAGATGTAATCCGCACTGCTGAGAATACAGTGTAGATGAGTTTATAAATGTTTTGCATGCTTTCAATAAGATAATACATGTTAAACGACAGTGGTGAGAAAATTGCAGTCAAGAAAGCATCTGATTGCACAAAATCTAAATTTCGGCTTAGTATCAACAGATGAGGTAAATAAAATTATGCTGTTATGATCGTTTAAATAGACTGTAAATATATATATTTTTGACAATCGACCCGGGCCATTCAGTTATTTTCATTTGAGGCCTGGGTTATCAAATTTGTTGTGACCCAGGGTTAGGTGGCTGTCTTGATGTGTTCCCTGAGGGCATATAAAAGGACAAATGAACTGATACTGCAAATAATTGTAGTATATATTAAATATTAAAATGCATATTCAGCGGTAAATTATACTGATTTCTAATACTTTTTATATTATGGCTAAATTAAAACCGTTTAACAGTGTGACCACAGGTAAACCATGCATGTCTCCTTACTGCCCTGGTTCAATGTAGGTTAACTGTGATTATGGTTAGGGTTTCTATGAAGCTTCGTCTGTTACTAAAAACAATAAATCTGGTAAATGCTATGTAGAAAGATGCAAACCAATAGAAACAATCATCATGAGAAACACTTTTTTTTTCAACAAAAGATAAATGTATTTTTCTTTTTCACTCCCTGTATAAGCATTGCATGAAAAACACCAATAACATGGCATTTCTGCTAAAAACCCTCTGTAGTGGTCATACTGAGGTGGTCTTTGTTACTGGGATTTTCATTTAGAACAGATCCAGAGAGTCACTGAAAAAAATCTTGAAAATTGTGCATTGTGTACTGCTGCTCCCTATACACACAGTATACACAATTACCAGTGTGAAAGCAAGCAAGCACTCGATATGCATATATGCAGTCCCTTTAAGGTCCCCTTTTTGTTGTCATGAGGCCTGTAATTTTTTCAGCCACCCTGAGCTTAGAGTAATTATGATTAAGTATTTGAAATTATTCACTCAGACATTTATAGTTGAACAGTCTTTATGGAAGTGTTTTGGATACTTGGTTCATTAGATTGTTTGCCTATTCAGTTAGTTAGTTTGCCTATTCCGTTATTTATTTGCTTCTCAATCTGTAAATAATCAAATTTTATTTACTTGTAGAGTCCATTTAAAATATCATCATCACATTACTTACCTGAGTGGGAAATCTGTTAACCTTTGATATAATTCATCAGAGCATTAACCAAAGTTAAGCAATAGCTTAGCTCTTAAGTGAAATTAATACCAAGGAGGGAAAACCATTTTAATATTGTCCGGAGACATATTGACAGTATCTAGTGATTCAACCTAAAGGGGGGCTACAATAAAATGATTTGGACAAAAACACATTTGCAGCCAATCTGCAGTAAGGGGTGGGTCTGTTAACCACAGTGGCGATTTCTAAAAGGGGTAAGGTCTTGTGGATTATGGAAATGTTTGTTTTGGTTCCTGTCAAAATCAACACCTTTTGGCAAAATTCGCACTTTTATTGCCCACTTTCACAGAGTAGTACGGTATTGATCTTATTCTGAAATGCAGAGTTGTGCTCGGTTTTGCAATTGTTTTAGAACTTTCAATTCAGACGCCCATGGCAGAACTGACTAGGAATAATAAATGACAGAAAACGGTCAAACTACGTGCTCTACAAACAAGTGCATTCATGACTATACCTAAAAAGTAGAATAACACAATAATACAATATCGGTTTTCAACATCAACCAGCATAATGAGCTGTTTTTGACGACTAGAAATCGATGAAAGTGAATGAGACCATAAGTCTCGAACCGAAAAGATTCCAATGGCTTCAAGGTAAACCACGGTTTGGAAAAGTTGAGGTTTTAAAACCACCAAAGTTTTCTGGTACCATTTCTAAAGTATATGGAAGTTGTTTTTTAACATGTTTTTCACAACTATTGTATTTAGGTTTTTAGGGCAACAGTATCTCCAGCAAAAAATAAACCTCTACAACAAAAGCTACTGGTCCAAAATATTTAAAATGTTTCTTAAAATAAAATATATTGTGTTCAATGAAGGAAAATAAGTAGTTTTTTACCTAGACATTTAAAAATAACTTATTTTGGAGCAGTAATCACAATACTGTAAATATTTTTATCCAAGGTTATCATACTCTCAGAATCTTACCGGCCCATGCCTAGTGCCCACTCGTACATGAAGAATAAGGTCAATAGTCCACATTTGTTTCCATTTCCACTGTCAAAAGTACCAAAATAGTGAACTGCCCCACACCATTATTTTGTCACCCTTTCCTAAGGGAGCCTGGCACAACAGTACTGTACCCAAAAGGATGGAGCTAGACTCGCTGCTGAACGCTAATGCTTTACGGAGAATCGTCACTATCTCATAATGCACCAGCACAAAGGAACGATAGCACGGGAAACCATTTTTAAATACACAGCCGAAGCACGATATTGTAATTAGGGTTGGTTTACCGGTACAATGGTAGTATCGCGATACTATGGCTCAAAAATACCAATGGTGCCACTATAGTTTTTAAACGGTAGTATCGTCATTAATGGTTTATCTACAATAGATAATGTTGCATGTGGAAAGCCACAAAAATGCTCAAGTTTGCACAAGAATAGACCATTATACTAATAGTCTGTTGAGCCCTTTGCAAATCTGTAGAATTTGCGCCTTTTATGGTAGCCTATTGCACGTTTTCTAACGCTTCAGTTTGAACGCACATCTGAATCGGTTCACTTTTGTTCCTGTTATTATGATTTATTAGCGACCGTGAAAATCTCTTTAAAAGAACAACTCACAAAGTGACATTTTGAATTACTTTGGATTAACCGAAAAGACCAAAAAAATGGATGAAAAACCCCAAATAGCAACAAGAAAAATTGAAATAATTTTTGTCCACTTCGTATAGCCTAATTTTGTTGAAAAAATGCTCTTTTGTAACAGAATTTTATTATATAATTTGTATCTTTATTTAATGGGGTTTTTTTTGGTCAGTTGTCTACAAAATAAACAAAAAAAAGGATAGATTTTAGGTGAAGTGAGGTGCAAATAATACCTTTTGGTCTAAAGGGAATTATGAATCACATTTAAGTAGGCTTATTATAACATAAAATATAGTAATTCTGACAATTTTCTTTATAATTTATGAGTTACAGTATCGCAATATTACTTGGTATCGTGATACTTCAGATGGTACAGTATCGTAAGTTGAATTAATGGTATCGCCACAACCCTAATTGTAATAATACAAATACGTCAAATGTCATCTGTCAAATGCAACTTTTTGGCATACACCACACCTACCAAGCAAGGGGACTATTGTCAGAGGAAATGCAAGAGCCTTATCAGGATGACCTGTATCGAACCATACTGACCCGTACCACTCATTTGAAATGAGGCATTAGTCTCACAATGCTTATGAGCTGTTTTGTTGGAAGGTGTCAGTCAGGTTGTTCTTGAGGAGTTGCGCTTTGTGTACTTGAGTGGGTGGCAGGCTGCAGTGAGTTGGCAGGATCAGTGTTTGAGGGTATTCTAGAAGTGCCCAGTCGGTGGTGTGAAGTGGCCTTAAGTGCACTGAGCCATGTAGCATGAGTAAGGCGGGGCGTCTCCGCATTGTACCCTCCACATAGAATTGGCCTGACCCATTTCAGCAACAGCCAGCGAGGGGGGATGGGGAGTGGGCAGTCTGAGGCTGCTAAAAATACCCCATTACCAAACAGCTCCACTGCAGAGGGATCCCTGGAATCGCTGTCCTTGACTATCACGAAGTTGGCTTGTACAGTGTAGGGTCTCCAATTGCCAACCAAGACCGAGAGGGTTTCCTTTGATTTTCTTGGAGCGTCTGCTTTCGGATGCATTGCATTTGGTTGTACTTGCTTGTGAACATACTATTTGTTCACAGGAGGTACATAGACAAGTGTATATAGTTTTGAGGGAGGATATAACCGTGTTTACATGCATGAAAGCATATAGTACCTTAATACCATCAAAAAAGCTCATAAGTGTATACGCAGTCCTCAAACTAAGACTATTCTCTAGCTTTGTATAGTAAGGGTTAAACATTACTGTTGCTCAACCATACTGTGGTAGCTGTTTGTTTGAAGATCCAATCACAATGATTTTCCACTGTTGTGACATGTGACCTGGCTTTGCAACCTGAAACTGTCACGGCACAGCAAAGGTTTGGCACTTTCCTCATCGTGGCCCAACAGTCACTCGTAGATGACAACTGAGGGTAGAAAAGTTTGACTAACATGCTCAAAACATGCACTTTTTATGGTGTTCTTTATTTCTGAATTGGTAGAAAGTGCCTTGGTGTTGAAATATGTAATGTGACTGCTTGAGATGACTGTCATTTCAGGAAGTTCTGTGGTAACTCGTCATCGTTTCTCGCATACACGTTCTAGGACCAGTTGCTCACTGAAAGGAACATGTTTCTGTTGCAGTGCGAAGATGCTGGGTGTTTCCCTTTTCACTTGCAGTTTTAATAACAGATAAAACTGAGCTTGTTGATTTTTGACACGCTTCGACTTTA
Source organism: Danio aesculapii (assembly GCF_903798145.1). NCBI lineage: Eukaryota > Metazoa > Chordata > Actinopteri > Cypriniformes > Danionidae > Danio > Danio aesculapii. The sequence goes on from NC_079438.1 coordinate 43,180,180, forward strand.
TTTGCTAAGGGTAATTGTGCTTTTTACTGCGTCTTTTTTTTGGTCACAGCTTCATAAAATAAAAACAAGGCCAGAGTTTCAGCTCCCGAGAGAGTAACTGAATATTTCTCTCTTTAATTTCTCTTCTACGTTCATGACATGGGCTGTGAGAGAAGTTGATTGCCCAGTTGGTAGCCTGTTAGAGAGCAGCATGCTGTTTCTTGCTCTGCATGTACTGCTGCAAGTAAATCAGACCTGGAGGGCTACTACGCTTTATTTATTTATTTACTTCTGCTTACAGGGAAAGTCATTCTCAACAGCAGTAGCTTCTCATCTTTATGGTTTGAATTTGATCAATTGATCTCGTCCTTCTGACGTGGTTTATAAATTGATTGTAATTCTATTAGCATCTTCCCGATGAAATCAAAGATGATAAAGCTCTATCCGATGGCCACATGGACAATGGGGTTTGTTTAATAACGGATTGTAAGGTGATCTGACTGTATTTGTCTTGATTGGATTGCTTTTTAGTTAGTCATGTTAGCCATTGATCAGAAATGTTGTTTGAATGGCCAGTGGGATTAAGTTGTGAAGTTGAAGAGTGTGTCACTTCAAAGGCGTGTTATAATAGATATGGAACTTTCTCTTCTGTTTGTGTACATGAAAATATGGAACATTGTAGATGAACTTTGTCAAAGCAGTCCAAGGTCTCGCTGGGTGTATTTACACTTTTATCACTTCATGCGCAGTTATTTCATTTACATCAGGGTCAGAAGTTTTCCATTAAGGGGTCATATTTACTATACATTTCCACTTTTTATATTAAATAGCTTGTGTGGCTGGTATGGGACTTCTTATGTATGATATATTTTGCTGCTGCTACTTTAAGACTGATGTGTATCCCATTTGTTTGAAATATTTTCCAAATGTTTACTTAAAGGCATAGTTCACCCAAAACTGGAAATTCTGTCATTTAGGTCCAATCCCAATTCTATTTTTGTACCCCTTCCCCTTGGCCCTTGAAGCAGAGTGTGAAGGGCTTAAAATTTTACCCTTAAGAAATGGGACAGCACTACAACACCTGCACACATTATCATATGTCATCACAATCTCTTGCTTCATATAAGATTGACAATCGTGACTGTTGTAGTTATTCCAGTTGCATTATTTTTTGGTATTTATCTTCAGGAAATCACTGTTGGCATATATTATGTTATCATAACGATCTAATGTGGCAATAAGATCATAACTGTACTGTGTATTTACACTGTGGCCATATTCATCTATGAAAACAACGTTAACGTTATGCCAGACGCTGTGAAAAGGTCATTGCCAGCCACTACAATTTTCTGACAGGGTATTCAAGTGTCAAATGTGAAAGTATGTTGTGGGACTGCTATACAGTTATTATTAGGGATTATAGATAGCGAAATTTTAGTAATAATTTGTAATAATGTCAAGAAAATACTAATTTGTGCATCTCCTTACTTCGTGTGCAGCCATGCTGCCATTGTAGATGGTGTATTCTGGGAAATTTTTGGACTCCATGGTTTCGATTGTGGTCCTGAAAAAGTTTCAAGAAGTATCTAGCCCTTCCCCTTAGCCCTACACCGTTAAGCTAAAGAGAATTGGGACACCCTAGCCCTTTACGTGTACGTGCAAAACAAGAGGTAAGGGGAAGGGCTAAGGCAGGGGTCGGGAACTGTTTTTCAGCAACGAGCCATTTCTGATTTTTTTGGCAAATGTATTTTTTAAAGAGCCATTGGGTTATATATTTATTACTGCTATAAAGCATATAGCAGGTTTGTCCACAACGCCGCACATGCACATTGGTCAAAACCTCCTTTTATTTTTAACTGTGTTCTTATTCATTTTGCTGTGAAAAATTACAATAAAAGGGATTTGTATACGTGTTTTCAATAGAAAACTAATTTCTAGTGTCGGTAATAATTTATTTGTAATTATTTGTAATTTGTAAAATATTATTGAAGGGAGACTGGAGAGAGCTGGAGAGCCACATATTTTTGGTCAAAGAGCCACATGTGGCTCACGAGCCATAGGTTCCTTACCACTGGGCCAAGGGGTAGAATTGGGATTGGTCTTACTAAACCTTTACTTGTTCAAAGCTGGAAACCTAAAACCATTGACTTCCATTGTATTGGATTTTCCTACTATGCAAGTCAGTGGTTAAAGTTTTTTAGTGTTCATCACAAAAGGAAACCGATAAAGGTTTGAAAATGCTTGAGAGTGAGTAGGTAAAATTTCATTTTTGGATGTACAGTCCGCTATGTTATAATCAACTTGTGTTATAAATAGGCATGGGACGATAAGCAGTTTCAAGGTTTACTGCAATTTGGAAAAGTCAAGGTTTTAAAACTGCAAAAATTTTCTGTTATACTGTTCCTAAGGGGTTTTTAATGTAATTTTTTTTACAAAATGTCTTGTAAAAATCAGCTTTTGAAACTAACAAAAAGAGCAGAAGTCAATGATTTATTTTAAATATTTAGCCTGACATGTTTACTGTATCAAAATATTATAAATGTTTCCTAAAATAGAATGTATTGTGTTCAATAGGAGGAAAATTAATTTTGTTTTTCTTACCCAGACATTTAAAATGAACTTTCTTTAGAGCAGAAATCACAATACTGTGGAATTATGATTTTTTATCCAAGGTTATCATATCGTCAGAATCTTATATGGCCCATGCCTACTTCTAAATGACAAGATGGATATCATTTTGCATGTATTTGTCTATTCAAATGCAAGAACTTAATTCAGTATTGCAAGCAGATACAGATTTGTGTCATTTCTACTTTGAATGAGCTCCTGAAAAGATGTGCCAATGGTAAACTTTAGTGACCACTCAAAAGTGATCAGATCCAGCAAATGACAAATCTGCCAAATTCGGTCAACCGTTACTGTCATAATGTGCTGATGTAAAGCCATTTGCGCATTGGGAGAAGCAAAGACACAGTGCGCTGAATCACTCTTTCACAGAGAGCTTTCAGATGACTGATTTGATGCAGGGATATATTTCCTCTTTCAGCCTCCATGCTATAGCTTATTAAATTACAGATTAAATAAATGATTTGCATTTCATTTGGTTGATGCTTTTATCGAGTGGAATGTACATATCATTTAATGACTGTATTTGATCAGTTTATGCATTCCTTGGGAATCAAACCCATAGCCTTTGCTTTGCTATAGACTATATAAGTATAGTTTGGAGAATGGTGCTGCATTCAAGCAACAAAATCTGTATGTTATTCCATGAGTTTCTAAATTCAAAATATTTTCATGCGAGTTGGAACAGCCATGTATAATGTTGGGGGGGAAAGACTATTTTGTCTCTCACATAGTTAAGATAGCAGGTCAGTTCCCACGCTACTTCTCAAAAAAGCCCACATAGTTCAGCCTGTAAAAGTGGGTAGCATGTCACCTTGAAACTCAGCCAGGGAGTTTGTTCCTACTCTTTTTCAGGCATGATGGAGAAGCTTCTAAGCTAAAGGTGTTTTATTAATGTCTAGTTTTAAAATCGACACGCACAACTCCGCTCTTCAGTTCTGTTTTGAATTTATAAACACACATTTAGTAGTATTTCTAGTAATCACGTGTTCTTCTTTGGTTGCAGGTCTCCTTGGGCTGATTGTGTATGGTTTTATTCACAATGAAAGCAACGGCATAGGCAAAAGAGGGAATGGCTTGTGAATTGTCCCAGTCCTGCCACCTGCAGTCGGACATCCTCCTCCTCCGCCTCTGAAGGACATCAGTTGTTTATGGGAACTACTGGCATTGGTCTCCTGAGGATATAGCTCTCCCTTTGGGACGCCATTTTTCCACCCTCGCTGAGACACGGTGTGGTCGGGAGACATGGCTAACAACTCATACAGCGGGGTGAAGAACTCTGTGGCAGAGCCCAATCACAATGGAGAGTTTGGCTGCTCGCTTAAAGAGCTGCGCTCTCTTATGGAACTGCGAGGGGCTGAAGGATTACAAAAAATCCAGGAAACGTATGCGGACGTTAATGGACTTTGCAACAGACTGAAAACATCGGCAGTAGATGGTACATAATCATTATCTTTCACTTTGCTTTGCAGAAACAAAATATCCAGGAGGTATTGTGAAGGATGGAAACACTTTTGGATGTTTTTTTTTATTGCTTCATCTCACTCTAAACACATAGGTCTTAGCAGTAGCGAGCAGGTCAGTTACACTTGACTGAAATCTTGCCGCATTTTAGTGCATCCACAGTCTGTTGGGAGGCTCGCTGCTGTTGTTTCATTACTGCTCGGCCAGCGTCTTATACAACGTCTGATTGAGATGTAGATAGTTTTTCTCCACTAAACAGGAAGATCTGGCATAGATACGACCCTAAATATAGCCTTCACACATTCTGTGTGTTTGACATTTCAAATGAGGCATTAATGTCAAATATAAATGCGTTCTCCATCCCATCAACTAGTCTGTGGGACTTGTTACTTTCATAATAGCGTATTTGCTCACACACGTTTTATTTAGCCATCTCTTTATTCGGCTGAAAAATCTAATAGGAAAAAACAAATTACAAACACTTGCTCTAAGGTGTATTTTAGGTTTGACAGCAAAATGCCTGCTGTTAGATAGCACTTAATTAAATCTGAATTCGTAACATTTACAATTATGGATATATCAGTAATATAACAGCATGGAAGTTTTTTAAATTGCACAAGCAATCTGTCAAAGCACCTGATGCCCCGCTTGCAGCCATATGCTTTTGTGTTTGACACATTTAATATTAAATTCTTCCATAATTTGAACAACTTGCAATGTGAAAGTACGAAAAAGTTCTCTGTGCATCAATAGCTATGTTTCCATCTTGGATATGCGCATACATTTTGCGCATAAAAACGACAAGACTTGCTTACTTTTTAAAAATGCATGCGCATAACTGAGTAGGATAAACTTTATTCGATAAAAAAAGATGCACCAAAGCTGCAGTTTTCAAGTGACCCATTTCCGAATTTTTTATTTTATTTTTTTTCTCTCCCATGTGGCATAGATTGGATATGCCTCATGTACGTGTAAGCAGGAGCAAATCACATGGATTTTGATTTACTCAAATCAGATTCAGGCCATGTGGAAATTTATCCGATGTGAATCGAATCTGTGTTCTCGTGTCTGCAGTGTAAGCAGGTAGATCGGATTTTCACCTGTCAATGCGAGTCACGCATCATTAAAAGCCATAGCGAGTGATGTCAAGTCTGACGGATTCATTTCAGAACAGACTTCAGCCGAGTCCAAAACCTTAAATCTCAAACACGAGGACTAAAACAGCTTATATTGTCATATAGCACAGGTATTTAAGCATGTAAACGAGAGCGAGAGAGAGCGCTATGTCCGCCGCGTAACTAATATAGAACTAGTGCATACACTAGTGGATAAATCACGCCATGGACATTACATTAAGATGCCTAAAGGTTTAAAAAAAAAAGCTTATATATCAAAAGAAGATGGCGAAATGAGAACCTTTCTGTCATAAACTATAGTAAAACAGCTTGTCAAAAGCAGCGAACAGATTATAAACAGGAATAGAGGAAAAAAAACACTCTTTAATTATCAGCTGTTAGTCAGAGCCCGCTCTCTTTTTTTTTCCTGGTCATTGCGCCTTTGCCGTGTGCTGTGTAAATGCAGACGATTGAATACAAGTCCCTTTTAAAAGATGATGTAAGCAGGTCATCAAAAAAATCGGATACAGTCACAAAATCGGAATTGACCATCAAGATCTCCAGTGTAAATGCAGCCAAAAACAACAATGGAAACACTTTTACCAAACAAATTCCAGCATATGCGCATTAAAAAATGTTATAAGAGGTCATGTTATGATAAAAATGTGTGTGAATAGACAAACCAGCATGCTGACCGCATTATAAAACATCTGAAATGTTGGTTATTCTAAAACGCTGTAATCATTTCGGTATTATTGTTATTTTATTATTAATGACCTCCAGAACTGTCAAGAGCGTCGCCTGCGCACTTCGTCTCGTGGCTTTAAACATTTTTGCGTTTGTCTTCTGAGATGCAAATAAGTTATTAAATAAAGAAAAGATTCAAGCAGCTTCTCCTACCGCGGAAAATTCCGTTTTTACTGTTAATATTTGGTGCCAGTTAATCAGAAAGTGACGGTTTTGTTCTCTTTGTCCCCGTTTACACTGCCAGTTAATTGTGACCCAATTCCTATTTTTTCTCAAATGTGACAGAGAACGGATCTGTTCTATGACCGTGTAAACACGAAAAAACGCATGAATTCGGATATTCAGAGATCAGTTTCAGGCCTCCTTCATATGAGTAAATAAATCCGATATAAATTGCATATGTGACTCATGTAAACAGGCAGATCGGATTTAGAGGCATTACATTTTGTACGTCATTAAACTTGCGACAATGTGGTACTTTTTCGCGGTTTAATGATGTGGAAGGAAGAGGGTGTGTGGAGACGCCGACGCAGTAAACAACAACAGAGGAAAGTGATTAGTCGCCACTACTTGCTCCCACCAGACCTGAGATCTCTCTCGTACCCACAAATTCCTCGGAATGGTGGAGGACACCATATATAAACCATAGGTGCAAGCTGCGATGACAGCGCTTTCCCTTTGCCTCAAAATCATTTTAAAGTTGGGCGAACTTCGCATATTTAGCAGAGCTAAAGGCAAGACAATTTCTTCCATCGTGGCTAGTGTGGTGCAGATGCTAGAACTCGCATGTGCGACATCGTAAATTGTATGGCAAATGTAAACACATAAATCGGATATGGGTCACGATTAAAAGAACGTGTAAATGGACTGGCAAAATAAAAATCTGATATAGGCAACGAATTGAAATTGGGCATCAAGACCTGACAGTGTAAACGGGGCCTTTGACTTGTTGGATGGAAACGTTGCTTTATCCACACTTCTTTTATGCAAAATTCTAGTTTTGCTATTAAATTTGATCACATTTTTGGATGGAAACATAGCTAATGCTCAGCAGTGAAACACCCCTATTGTCATAGTCAATTTTGCTACACTTTATTGATTCTCTTTTGAAAGGGCTGTGCGCAGGTATGTTTTCTTTAAGGTATAGAAAAGTGCCGAGTCAGTGTGCAGCCCACAGCTGCAGCTGCATTGGTTTATTACCTCTCTGCAGACATTAGGTTTAATCGCTGGCATGACCTTGATTGAACTCTTGGGGGAAGGGATTTTCAGTTTGATCCCAGATTAAAACGGCACCATGTCCGTAGCAGTTCTCTGCTGGATGTTTTGAGATGTGCTTGAGCACGCAGGGGTCGCAGACCCATATTTCATTGTCGGGTGCAGGTTTTTTAGCCACTTTTTCCATGAGAATACTTCACTTGTCTCTTAAGCATGCAGTCTTGATCGGCAGTACTGCGTTTGTTATTGAAAGTCAAAATATAGCACACGTTCCTGATTGAGAGCTCCTAAGGGATCTGCCCTCTCCGGTATTACTGCCTTGACCCTTAATTAGTTTTGCTCCTCCGTTGAAGAAAATGTTGAAAATAGGGTTTTATGGGTCGTTGCTAGGATGTTCTGGCTGGTTACGGTTCAGCTATTCTGGTAGATGCTGCTTGTGTCTGCTTTTTGTTCTTTCTTAAGTAAATCAATAGACCATTTTGGCTCATTTTATACTGTGATCTATTTATTGGGATTTGAAGTATCAATCATGTACAGAATAGTTTAGTATGAACATTAATAATGGTATTAGTGTTAATCTGCATCAAACATCTCTGACACTTGGCATTATGAGTAAAATGTCTGGCAGAGCAGTGAATTCAATCTTTCAGTCTTAATAATGAGTTAATTCGACATGTCTATGTTTGGATGCTTGTATGTGGTGCCACCTGCCCCGTCCTAACCTCACAAGGTCTGACTTTTATTAGCAGGCGATGAAATACTGAGCGATTGAAACAAAGGCTTACTGTGCTGTCTGCAGCCTAGAGTTATACCTTTTGTCGTGGTGCCGGTGGAAACTAAAGCGTCATTGAAAATGTATATTTCAACTCCAGCTTAAATAATGGGGTCACGCTGATAGCGTCGATACGACTCCTTAAAAAAGCATGTTTTGTTTCTCTGAACAGAACGTCTGAATCTTGGCCCATGCTGCGCCCAAGCTTTGTATACCATGTGAATCGTGCATTAGTCATCGAAGAATAGTCTATGAATTTCCCCTCTGGATATTATATTCAGTGTGCGGGGTGATGGAGCCTGTCGCTTAGCCATTCTTGCTACACGGCTAACTGAGATCGGAGCCCCACAGCGAAGCGCTAGTTTAGCTCTGGCCTGTTCCCTCTGCTTCACAATGGCACGCTGGCAGGCAGCCCTGCTGTTATGACACGTTTTACAGCTTAATCAGATCACTCAGCTTTGCCATAGGAAATTAAGCAGTCATTCAAGATTACAAGAGCTTTGACAATTGAAAAGGGATTTCTAATTAGTAAGTAGGCCATTTCTCAATTTCGGAGCAAAGCCACCACTAATCTTTTTACTCTTTCGAATTTAACTCGTTTTTTTTTTTTTTTGTTTTGTTTTTAACAGCTCTTTTTGTCGTCGTTTGAAATTGTGACGTTCTTCTTTTCGACTGCGATTTGGATGGACATTCAAAGCTTTTGTATTGCACAGGCACATGTGTAGACAAAAGACAGTACTTCTGAAAATGAAAGGCTAGAGCTAAAAATGAGGTTTAATGGATATGATTTATAATTCAAAGTGCTACTTTATTCATCATGACCTAGCTTCTCAAAGACCCCCAGCTGACAAGCCTTACTGGGGTGGTAAGTGTTGAAAATTAGTGTTTAATTGGCTATTTTTGTTAAGATAAGTCTGGACAGTAAGTCACACTATAATTTCAAGCTAAAATGTAGTCCTTATTAGGGATGCTCATTTCGGTCAATTTTGACAACCGCAGCTTGTTAACCGAATATTAACGTCAGATTAATATTAATTTATTATTTAATTTAAACATCATTGACGTGTCTATTTTGTGTCTGACACATTAAATATTGCATTTTAAAATACTGATTTATTCTAACGTAAAATGTTTAGTGCGCAATACACTCGCGGTCATTAGTAAACCATTCAAAAGATGCGCTCTCAACCCAAAAAAAAGTGTGTTCACTGTGATCAGCCCTTTATGTAGCCAAACTTTAAAAATATATAATATTTTTTAATCATTTAACTGATACCGTTAATCGGTTAAAAACGCACCCTTTCGGTTTAACAGTTAATCGATTATTTTGAGCATCCCTAGTCATGATTTATACATTTACTTGATTTACTTTGATGCAAAGTAATGCATCATAGGCTGCTGGTTGCGTATTTTGTTTCGCCCACTCCATAATAAATCCTTTTTAAAGTTGAACAATATTCAAAACAGGATTTAAATATTCAAAATATTGGTTTAATACTTTTTTAAATTCCAAATTATGATGGCTTTTACAATGCGTATTATAAATGTCAAGCCTAAACAAAATGATCTGAAGTGAAACTAAAACTCAGTCTAAATTAGGGCTGCAATATTAATCGGAAAAAGATCACGATCTCGATTCGACCCTAAACGATCTTAATTCAGCTTTTCTACGATTCAGCCATTTATATTTTCAAAGTCAGGAGAGATGTGTAAAGGTGGTCTCAAGTCTTCACATTGTTTTATATGGACACCTTCAAACGTCATTAAAAGTGTCACATACTGTATTTATAAGGTTTAATTTACCCAAATTTACCTGTCATAATGTAATGACGTATTTGCGGCCACGAAATTACACGAGCTGACGCACTGTTTGTTTAATGATGTCTAGTTTAGTGAACAGAACCTGCATATGCTGTGAATAATCTGCAATAAAGGGCTAAAATAACATTTAGTTTGTTGCAAGCTGAACTCAAAGTGACAGCAGCCATGACATGAACCGTACTCGGCTGTGAAAAGTGAAACCGAAAGCACACACATTATTTAAATGATCTAAACGCATTTTAAAGTTATGATTTCGACAAGCATTTGATATTTTTTTCATGCACAACATCAAAAAAACATGTGTAACAGTGTCAGTACTGCTACTCTAGTTTATATAACGTTGAATATAATGCAAAAGGGGATCTGACATTGACAAATGTCTCGTTTTACCAATGAAGTAATTGGTCTAATAATGTTGTCAATGACAAACGACAAGCATGTCTCAAATACAATAGTTCAACTTCAGCATTATGAATAGTTGTATTCTGATGTAATCACTTTACTGTGAATTAACAAACAGGACATATTTAAAGTCTGTTCAAGTCCACCATCCAAGTCTAGCATTTCAAACAGTAGACCTATACAAAGACATAATATTAATATTGTTTATCCTACCATATGTTTGAGAAATAACAATAATAATAGTCTACTCATATTAACCTTCATTTTACATCTACAGAATCGTGAGAAAATCGAGATCATGATTTTAATCAAAAAAAATTGTGATTCTCATTTTAGTGCAGCCCTAGTCGAAATGTGTGCAAGATTTTCACGTTTTCCTTGCACACGTTTAACTTAACTGAATTAAACAAGTATCTAAGGAATGAAATATAAACCACAGCACATTGTAGATGACTAAAATGGACTTCCATTCCAGAAAATATGCTACTACAGAGCTTTCTAAAGGAAATAGCTGCACAAAAGTCAAGTGGGTGGTTATGTTTGTAAGGTATACAACCAGACGCAGTAGTCTTGATGCTAGTATGAATGACCCAAGCTTCTGGCAGACACTTAATTGTGTTAAAGGTGAAGTGTGGGCTTTCTAGTACCTCCTGTTTTCTCACCATATACACTAGATATTGGAAAATGCTGTCCCAAAACATTGGTTGAGCATCCGTGATACTGACACAGCAACATTGGCTTAAACATTCAAGTGAATAAGGAATGTTCTTCATACTTTTATTTGCTTGCTGTGCTGGAAATAATTGTGAATGATATCTTAGTAAGGAATAAATACTACTGAATGTTATATTTACTCAAATATTAAGTCTCATTTATCTATTTAATTAGAGTTTTGCAATGGAACTTTTCTTCAAACCATTAAATCTCCTGCGGTTTCATCTATTCATAAACATAACTAACTTGATGTTTAGTTTTATTACTAATATAACAAATATAGGACCCGAAAAGTCACACCACTGACGTGATCTTAGCACCACTTGCACTATTTACACAAGCCAAAAAAAACACTGTTATGAACAGCAAGTACTTTCTACTTTTTTTCAGATGATTCTGATGACCTTCTGATAATATTGTACATGTTTAGGTCTTGCTAAAACTGTAATTATTCCATCTTAAATTTAACCAGCATACTAAATAGCTGGAGCTCAGAATAATAGCAGCTTTGCTTCAAGTTTAATTTAACTCTCAGATTACCGCAATAGAAATTAGTTGTCCACAGTGGCCTGTTTTTAGGACTTTCAAGGTTTTTCGAAGTGTTTTCCTGTCTTCAGTTGAGTTTAGTCTTCGTCCCGCTGATGTTTCCGACTAGCTGTCTGCGTGATGTGGAGTGCGAGTGGAACTGAGATGTGTATTGCAGCATAAATGCATTTTTGACAGAGGCGTAAGACCTGACTCATCTGCTCCTTAGCCCACTCTCCAAGCAGGGAGAGAGAATGTAATCCTCAGCCTCAATTTCCACACTACGCAAGCCTGGATTTAATGCACTGGCGTTGAAACGGGAAGAAGTTTTCAGCATTTATCTGCTCTGCTTTCATAGACGAGTATTGATTTGCATCGGCGCATACATTGCAGTGTGCTTCATTTCCATAAACACCAGAAAAATTGACCCTGGTGATTTATCGATCCATGTTATCGCTTAGTACGTCATTTTTTTATCTAAATGCTAATTAAAGCTGATGTCATCTTTTATAGTCTAAATGCAGTATTACAGCCAATGATAGACTTAAAGTTCGTCTCAAATCGCGTACTTGCGCACTATTCTACGCCATTTGGTAGTATAAATAGTGCAAGAAGTGAGTTGTATAATACCCGGATGATGCACTCATTCTGTTGGACACTTCACGCACTCAACAGCCACTGCATTGCTTATGTAGCGGAAGGGGCGGAGCTTTCGGGCGTTTATGTTGGATTACTTTATTTATTTTGGATTGTGAAAGCAAAATTCTCCTATGAGAGTGATTTATACCGCCTTCGGATAGTGAATGCGGTTATATTCATGGCAGTTATTTGGTAGTTTGGTCATTTATTCAGCTAATATGGCAACCGTTTAACGTCATCAGAGAAACGGTTTGAATTTCCGCTCAGTAAAAAAACATTAGTGTTCCATTTGAGACGACACTACATGCATAAACCATGCTGTTGAGTGTGTACGTGCATATAGTGTGCCATTTGGGACGCAACTTTATTTATCTTTATTTTAATCGCAAAGATGTCCAGATTGTCCTGCCAAAAGTGTCGACTAAATTAGAAACGACTGGATTAACAAAAAATAAATAAGCGAATCAGTGAGTTTATCTATATTGTTTTTTGCATAATTATTTTCTGTCAGTAAATGTATAGCTTAAAAATTGGCTGTATAAAGGTTAAGTAACAAGTAACGGGAGATTCTGAAGTGTTACAGTTTCTATTATTCTTAATTTTTTACACTGCTGCTAGTAATGGGAAGGTTATAGATTTGAGTCCCAGGAAATGAATCAATATTTGTAAGGGATAATCAATGGCTTGCCGTGTCATTAAAGGATTTTAAATGCAGGATGTGGAGGCAAAGAACCGACTGATGCAAAATGCATTTAAAAATCCATTAACGGACAGCAAGACGTTGATTATCTCGCTTATTCCCTGGTCATTTGCCAAGTTATAGACACGTTAAGACTGATTTTTAGTTTTTTGCTGCCATTTTTATTCATATTGACTTAAACAATGGAATATATGAGCATTTCTATAGCTCAAACTGTTGTTTGATGTAATTGCGTAGTAATAGATTCAATTTAAATTCCCCATTAAAAGTGTAAACTGATAAAATATGTACCTTAATCGTTGATTCAGGAGAATTGGGTGTTAAATTATTGTTGTAGACCGTAGGCCTGTCATGATATCTATTTTTTTTGTATGATATATTGCACCAAAATATTGCGATAAACGATATTATTGTCATTATAAGACCACTTTGCACCACTCGTAATGCCAGAATGACAACATAATAGCATCATAATGCAAGTACACTCTTCCAAAGAACACATCATATTTTATTCTTAAGAATCTTTCATTTATTTATAGTCATTTTAACAATTTAATAATTAGGCATTGGAATCAGAATGTGAAAATGTATATACTAAACAAATAAATAATATTTAATGCTAACAAAAAAGTGGTAAAAAGTAACAGAGGCTGAAATATCTGCTACCAGGCACCCACATGAAAATATACTATAGTAATTTATAGTAAATACTATAGTTTTGGTTATAGTTTTTTAACCATACTGACACTAACACCTTCAATAGAGATAGAGAGGTTGTTTATTCAGCTAAAATGTTGCTAGAATTGTTTTTTATGTACGGGCGATATATATTGCATCACTAAAAATTGAGGTCATGTCCATGCCTTGTGCGATATGCCGATATATTGATTATTGTGACAGGCCTAGTAGACCGTGTAGATGTTCAGACAGCGGTCCAAAGCAGCTTAATTCTTTAGCACATTTGTTTTTGATGAGTGTTTATATGCAGTGAAACCTTCAGCTCAATGGGAGCGAGTGGCTCTATGGCTTTGCTGAGTAATGTGGAGGATGTTGTCATGACAATAGGCTCTGCTGACCAGGCTGCTCTCTGGTCTGGCAGGCAAAGCATCCTGTTCAGTCACACATACACGTTCATCCTCATGCACAAACTCACGCACACGCATGCATGCTTTTCGTCAATGCACATGGTTCATTCACCACATGTAGCTGTCCTGTCTTTGTCTCTTAACATGTGGCTGGTTTGAGTGAACCGAACGCACACACCATGACTTCTTTGAATACCTGCTTTGAATATTGAGAGTCATTCAAATGGGCAAACCAGAAGACTGTTGTTAAACCAGTGCATTTGAATTATTCCTGAGAATGACAGTGTACAATGGACCCAACGTTTGTTTTTGTCCTGTCAGTTTGACATTTGGACTGAATTTTCTCTTAGGAACTTGTCAAAATCCCACACACACTTGGTAGTTTACTGCTGGATTAATGGATTAGCTTTGCTAATAGCTCGTAATCGATTAAATACACAACAGTGTAAGCCTTTGTGTAAATGTAATTATTTTTGTCAACAAGATATTAGCTTAGAACTAGAAAGATAAGGCAGTAAATCGGGTACCAGTTCTGTCAGATAATTGTTGACCGGCATTACTGTTACTTTAGTGGTTATGAGCGTAAATGGTCAAATAATATGATAAATAATGATATAATATGAAGAAGTAAAGATGTTCACCAACATTTAAACGTTTAGGGTCACTAAGATTCTGAAGATATGAACATTTTCAATTTCAGTTGATTCAAATGTGACAGGAAAGACATTTCTAATGACGAAAGATTTCCATTTTAAACAAATGCAGTTGTTTTGAGCTTTCCGTTCATCTAAGAATCTAAATGGATTAAAATAGAACACTTTTTAATATATATATATATATATATATATATATATATATATATATATATATATATATATATATATATATATATATTGGGCATGGGCCGGTCTAAGATTCTGACGGTATGACAACAATATTGTAATTACTGCTCTAAAATATATTCTTTTTAGATGTCTGGGTAAAAAACAAAACCTTTTTCCCTTTTAAACACCATTTATTTTATTTTGAGAAACACTTATTTTGGAAACATGTCAGGCTAAATAACTTGACTTCTGCTGTCTTCATTTGTTTCAAACACAGATTTCTTTACATTTTAAAACAGCATATTTGGATATCTTTTCTGCTGGAGATACTGTTGTCCTAAAAACCATAATAAAAATGCAATAAAAACATAAAAAAAAATAAATAAAAATCTTACACATACCTTAGGAACGGTATAGCAGAAATTTTTGGTTGTTTTAAACCCTTGCTTTTTTTTCCAAACCTTATCATCTCATGCCTAATATATATATATATATATATTTCTTTATTTAACTAGATAACCCATTAAGATCAAGATCAAAAGTAAAGATAATAAAAAAATGCAGTTTAGTTATTCAGCTATACCACATTACAATATGTTAGAAACACACACTTGAGAAATTACTGAGCAGTTTTTTTAATTGAAATTTTTATGATAAGTAGGGTTTCCATGGGTTTGTTAGAATAGGACAATATTTGACCTGGATATTTGAAATATGAGGATTCAAAAAATATATGAATATTCAGAAAATCTCTTTTAAAGTGTATTTTACTAATAATACAAATGAGTTTTTGTACATTATGCAAGGAAAGTTATATTTTGTAATTTTGGCTATTCCGACAAATATACCTCTGCCTCTTAGTACTGGCTTTGTGTTCCAGACTCACATTTGATGCTGCCTGGTGGAAAATAATAGATTTTCTATACAAAAAAAATATATGATTGCATTCAATAGCATCAAACATAATTTCCTCTTCCATTCAGTATATGATTGAATTATTAATTTTTGCTTTTTTCACTTTTTTTTTTTTTTCCTTCCAGGTTTAAGTGGGCAACCCTCAGATATTGAAAAAAGAAAAGCAGCATTTGGACAGAACTTTATACCTCCGAAAAAGCCAAAAACCTTTCTTCAGTTAGTATGGGAAGCATTACAGGATGTAACATTGATTATTTTGGAAGTGGCAGCAATAGTTTCTTTAGGCCTTTCTTTTTATAAACCTCCAGATGCAGGAGACAAAAGTAAGTAACCTGGTAATTTCCTTCAACCTTATTTATAGTTCATCTCAGTTTTCAGGTTTTTCTGAGTTTTTTATTGTGTGTGTGTAGATTGCGTGGCGAAAAGGGGTGCAGAACCTGAGGAAGAAGGAGAGACAGGATGGATAGAAGGTGCAGCTATCCTCCTGTCTGTTGTTTGTGTGGTGCTCGTGACTGCCTTTAATGACTGGAGTAAAGAGAAACAGTTCCGTGGCTTACAGAGCCGCATTGAACAAGAGCAGAAGTTTACGGTGGTTCGGGGAGGGCAGGTCATTCAGATCCATGTGGCCGAGATCGTCGTCGGGGACATTGCACAAATAAAATATGGTAAGTTTGAGATTTTCCTCTTAAGATAATGAGATTTTCAAGTTATAATGGTTTAATGGTCATTGTTACATTTTTGTAATGAGTAGGGCTTTGCAGTGTGACGTGTGGTGAAATAAAGTGTATAGTTTCATATATTGTTTATTTCTTGGTGTCGCAAAATACATTGTTTATGGCAGTGTTTCCCAACCCTGTTCCTGAAGGCACACCAAACAGTACATATTTTGGATATCTCTCTTATCTGACCAATTTAATCAGGTTTTAGAATCTCTTATGTTCTGATGAGTTGATTTAAGTGTGTTTGATTAGGAAGAGTTTGAAAATGTGTACTGTTGGTGTGCCTTCAGGAACAGGGTTGGGAAACACTGGTTTACGGTAATACTTTTTCACCATTTGGAAAAACCCAATCTTAAACTCCTCCACAGGGATGCATGTAGAGAGTACAATTGGTTGTTGCAATTTGTAGTTGCAAGCTTGAGAGTACAATGTTTACATTTAGCATTTTAGCTAGCAATATTTTATGTTTTGCCAGGGAAATTTATTATAATTTCTTTAGAAATACATTAAGTTTTTAGAAATACATTCATTATATGCTTTAAAATGTAAAAAAGGGACCTGGTTAGTATATAGAAGCTATTAACTGATTGCATTTGCAGAATAATTACTATATTGTGACTTATATAGACCATTTTGAGGGATGTAAACAAAAACAGTGGTCCCAACGTATTTCCTGTTTATTTCTATAGCTTCCGGGAATCCAAAAAGAGCCACATATTGATTAATTAATGTTATGATAGTTGTTTTAACATTAAATTATGATTAAATTGCCTCTTGTTACAGTTATGAAATAGTTTGATAACAAGCTGGAAATTTTCATGGGCCAATGACATGGACCACATTGAAATGGTCTGTATCATTATCAGAATATGAGATTACGCATTGCTCAGCTTTAGTCACTGTGAAATAGCAATGTAATTTAAATGTTGCTGATGGAAATGTGTATAGTGACTGGATGTCTTATTCATCAGGCGACCTCCTGCCCGCTGATGGTGTTCTCATCCAGGGCAACGACCTCAAAATAGACGAGAGCTCTTTAACCGGAGAGTCTGACCATGTCAAGAAATCGTTGGACAAAGATGCTATGCTGCTGTCAGGTGGGACATCAAGCTATTTCCAGCATTAATACAAAACAACAAAAGCACAAAGTAACACAACTGTTTAAAACGATAATATAAAATGTTTCTTGTGCACCAGCCAATTTTAATTATTTCTTAAGGATTATGTAGATCATGTAGTAAAATTAGGCAATGCCATCACAGGAGTAAGTTTGTTTTGAATTGCAATAGTATTTCACAACATTACTGTTTTTACTGGGGTTTTTTCAATCGAGTAATTCAGCCTTGGTTACAATCAACCGTAACTGCAAGGCAAATTTATATAAATAAGGTATAATGTCTTAAAATTAGTAATTATTTCTTTCAGATCACTGTAGTAAAAATATACATTTTTTAAATAAAAAAATATATATTTAAAAATAAAAAATATATTATTTATTTCAGTCACTGTAGTAAAATATATATATTTTTAAATATAAAAAAATATTTGAAAATAAAAAATATATTATTTATTTCAGTCACTGTAGTAAAAATATATATTTTTTAAATAAAAAAATATATTTAAAAATAAAAAATATATTATTTATTTCAGTCACTGTAGTAAAATATATATTTTTTAAATATAAAAAAATATTTGAAAATAAAAAATATATTATTTATTTCAGTCACTGTAGTAAAAATATATATTTTTTAAATATAAAAAAATATTTAAAAATAAAAAATATATTATTTATTTCAGTCACTGTAGTAAAATATATATTTTTTAAATATAAAAAAATATTTAAAAATAAAAAATATATTATTTATTTCAGTCACTGTAGTAAAATATATATTTTTTAAATATAAAAAAATATTTGAAAATAAAAAATATATTATTTATTTCAGTCACTGTAGTAAAATATATATTTTTTAAATATAAAAAAATATTTGAAAATAAAAAATATATTATTTATTTCAGTCACTGTAGTAAAAATATATATATTTTTAAATATAAAAAAATATTTAAAAATAAAAAAATATATTATTTATTTCAGTCACTGTAGTAAAAATATATATTTTTTAAATATAAAAAAATATTTAAAAATAAAAAAATATATTATTTATTTCAGTCACTGTAGTAAAAATATATATTTTTTAAATATAAAAAAATATTTAAAAATATATTATTTATTTCAGATCACTGTAGTAAAAATAATAGTCCAATCTATAAACCGATTGAGAAGCAAAAATATTCAGTTTAATTTAACATCAGTTTAAGAAATTGTATTTTGATGGCCATAAAAAATAACTTTCCTACAGTACTAATGCATTACAGCATGTTCAATTCATTGCAATTTAAGCTTATTTGTTTGGCGCTTGACTTGTGATGGTGACTTGACCTCAATAGCGTTGAATAAAAGCATTGAATCAAAACTCAACTAAAACTTGACTATTTTGTGAACAGAATAATTACTCTAAACTTAAAAACACACAATCACATGCACATTGGTAAGCACAAAGTAATGATGAATGGATGAAATTAGTAAATCACAACTGAAGTATGGAACTGCCTGTCCTGAGCAAACTTTCTTAATGCAATGCACTTTGGAAACAAGGGGTCGACAGCTAACCTAACACGTCTGTTTGGTAAAGGGTTTTGTGTGGATACTTGCGTTGCTTTTAATCATGGAACAAGCATCCAGAAAGAAGAATGTTGAGATGATTTTACTGCAGCTGGTGATACTCGAGTGAGGAAGGTAGTTGTGAAAGATCACTAGGCCTTTCCCAACTTCACGGATGGTATTCTGACTCTATGAAATAAGAGTGATGCTTCGAACAGGTTATCTGTGGGGTCTTAATGTTTTAAATTTTTAAAAACACAATTTTAGGCCTTAAAAATTCTTAAATTCACTGAAATATTGTCTTGTAGGTCTTTTATATAATTTTAAACTAGTCTTAATTTTGCTTTGTTTGTAAAGCTACTCAATTATTCCAAAACACATCCAACCACCATCTTAATAAAACTTTTAGCAAAACTACTGATAACTAATATTATAATTGTAGTCTTTTGTGCAAACATTTCGTTTTTAAAGAGTTTTTTAACTTCTATTGAACAAAAATGTGTGTATACAACTAAGGTCTGCTTGTTTTGACACATTATTTAAAATATGTGGCAAAGAAATGACTATTTTATGACTATTTTAATCCTATTTATAATAAGATAATTTTTTTTTTGCTGGACCATAAAAAATCTTTAGCCATTAGCCCTAAATAAGTCTGAAATTTAATTCTTCATTGTCTTAAAAAGGTCTTAAAATGGCTTAAATTTGACTTGGTGAAACCTGCAGAAACCCTGTTCGAAGTAGTTCGAAGAAGTGGCTTTCAACTTCCACAGAGGTCACACCTCAGGACCGGCTTGGTCAGTTTGAGAAGGAAGAAGTTTCTTAGTCTCAAAAGACCTTACTTGTGTGCAATTGGATTGCATCTCTGTTTTAATAATTCCGATTATAGAAAGAGGAGCATAATGCAAGTAGTTATTTAAAAAAGGTGGCATTGTGCCTCAGTGGTTAACACTGGCGCCTCACAGTTAAAAGGTCACTGGTTTGAGTATAGAAGTGCTTTTTCTGTGGAGATTACCTGTTCTCCCTGTGTTTGCATGGGTTTCCCCCACAGTCCAAAGATATGCAGTATAGGTGAATTGAATAAACTAAATTGCCCATAATGTTTGAGTGTGTGAATGAGAGCGTGTTTGGGTGTTTAATGAGTAAGTGTACTTTAGTGATTTGTTACGGCTTAATCAGCCACGTAAAAACAAATGCCAGAGTAACTGGATTGATTGAGTGATTTGAAAACTGATGATTAACAAAATGTGTATGCAAATGGTAAAGTAGATGTTCATCATTTAAAATGAGAATAGTCCATTTTATATGTAGTTTGGCAACTCCTGTTATCGAGGTTACCAGTTTTCTTGGCTAGTCTTAACATGGGTAATAAACGTTGGGATTGGTCTATAGTGTACGAGAGACTCCTCGGCTTCCTTGGCACTGTATTTGTTTGTCAGAAAGGAGAGTCCCAGCTGAATTATTTCTTAAATGTAACAAATAATGGTGTGCATGATTTGTTACATGAGTGCTCAAGTTGAAATCCTTTCTTAAAGGTTTTAGTCCAATTGGAAGATCAGGTCAGATGTTGGTCATGCAGGACCTGCTCCCTCTCAGCGTGGCTATTGCACATCTTCTGCTAATCTCATTTAATGAAAGCCAGTTGATCCTCTGCTAGAATGACATTGCTGTGTGTGTCCCAGAGGAGATGACGGGGGATTTGTGAGCCCGAGTGGGCACTTCTCCAGAAGACCAAGAGTTAGCATGTTGAGTCACCTTTTTTTTTTTTTATGGATCCCTTCCTCAACCCTAAGATGCAATAAAACTTGTGAGGGGTTTGCTTTGGTAAACCATTTCTTTGTGGACTAAATTTCACTAATCTGGTACTGACTATGGCTGAAGTTGAATATCAACGCTCAGACAACGAAGATGAATGGCAAAGGTTTGGTCTAGGTCTTATTCTCCTTATATTCCTTTGTCCAGGTACACACGTCATGGAGGGCTCTGGAAAAATCGTGGTCACTGCTGTCGGAGTCAATTCCCAAACTGGAATCATCTTCACTTTATTGGGGGCAGGAGAAGATGATGATGATGAGGAAGAGAAAGAGAAGAAAAAAGAAAAGGAGCGAAAGAAAGAGAAGAAAAGTAAGTCGTGCCTATTACTTGAAGTCTTTTTAATGCGTCTCGGAAAATAAACAGACCAACCAGTGGCCTTTTCAGTGTGCAGCTGCTGTGGCTGCAGAGATGGATTGAATAGGTTGCTGTGTTCCTGCTTTTGTTGAATTTTTTATTTATTTATTTTTTTAAATATAGCTGTATTTTTCTGTCTGGTATAAAATGTCTGAAGCAGTGACTCATAGAAAAATCTAACGATTTCTTCTGCGCTCCATTAACTAACTGCCATTTAATGCATTTCTGCTGCCTGTGGCTCACGTGTTGGCTCTCCAAATGAGTGCCTGCAGATGCATGAATATTTCAGCACTTTGAGAGGTTGGGCCGCAAGTTGCTGTTCAGCGACTGTGCACCTCATTACATTTTTTTTTGCATTCGAGCTTTAGCCAATGCAGTGGATTTGCAAGCCTCACGAGGTCGTGGCACACATCTGTTCGTAAATATTCTAGGGCCTTTTCCCTTTCTGTTAAATCAAAGAGAAGATTTGCATAATTGGAAATATGTTTAAATGTGCACCGCAGAACCGTTGCTTGCATAATGGCGAATAATGAATAAATTAATGAGTGTTTGTTATGTGGCTTTTCTTTTTCTCTCTCTACAGATAAAAAGCAGGATGGCTCTGTGGAGAACCGAAAGAAAGGTGAGTAACCCTATTGACTTAATGACATAATGAACACCATATTGGCTTAGCAGGCCACCCTCTTACATGCTGCCGCCTGCATTAAAACCATCGCCTTAACCCATTAGTGCTATTGGATCTTCAGTAAAGCTTATCCACACTAGTGTGAGGTGCAAAGAAGTGTGTAGTGTTGATGCGTTAGCATGAATTAGCAGACTACACTACTCTTCAAAACTTTTAAGGTTAGTGGTAAAGGCATTTTACATGATATATGATTAAAAAACAGACTTTATCATTTAAAGAATACTTATATTCAGCTATTTCAACATTTAAAAATAATATAAAATTAGCATCAAATAAGAATAAGGATCATGTGATATCTGGAGTACTTGCTGCTGAAAATCCAGCTTTGCTATTACTTTTTAAAAATATTAAAATATATATATTTTTAATTTCTAATAATTCAAAACATTACTTTTTTTTGTGGAGTCAAAGTCCCTTTAAGGCAAGTCATTTCACTCAGCGGCCATCTTTAAAACGCCTCTCGGGCAGTATACAATGGCATTCTGTTTGAATGGGGAAACATCAAATTCTCCAAAGTTGCTTGCCAAGCTTACGATTAAACTTCATATTAGGAATCAACAATAGAATTAAACTACAGCTGTCTCATTAGTTTCATTTCTAAATGTTTGAATCGCACACAATCTGCAGAAATTTATGTCTGGTTCAAGTGCCTCCCTTGGAGACTCGTCAGTCTATAGCGATCGCTGATTGGCTTCTGTAAGGCGAGGCTTCATTCGCCATATTGACTGTTACGCTTTTCCCTATTCAAAACTATAAGAGTGACACGTCTTGTGTATTCTATAGTCTTTGGTGGAGTAGGGATGCTCATTACGGTTATTTTTGCCAACCGAATCCGCCACTCATTAACCAAATTTTAACCGTTAACTGGTCAGAATAATATATATAAAAAATTGACATGTCTATTTTGTGTCTGACTCATTAAATATTGCATTTTAAAATACTGATTTATTTTACATGCCAACATATTAACAACAGAACCTAACGACAGAACATCTTCACGCACCTTCAGTGTTTTCAACAGCACAGAAAAAAGAATAAACTAAATTAAAAGAATAAAATAAATAGTCTTGCCCTAGATATTTTTCACTTAAATGACAAATTTAGATTACGAAACAAAAACACTGACTAAATCCTTTTTAAGAACTAGCATAGGCTGTTTTTTTCCCCATCATATGTTTTTTTCTACCTCAATCTAGCCTCAAATCGATCGCTCCATGGAAAATATGCATTTAATTAATGCTCAGCTGTTATTCTTACATCACAAACCTCTGTCAACATTTTTAATAGAAGTCATTATTTTAAAGATTATGTCTTGAGCGTCTGGTTTTAACTTTAGAGCTTTTATTTCCTCTCTCACTCACAGTTCATGTCCGTGCGCTGCTTGTGATGAAAGACATTAGCTATGTTTCCATCCAAAAATGCAAATTAACTGTATGCTCAACTGGAATATCGCATGAAAGACGTGCGAATAAAGCAGCGTTTCCATCCAACGAGTCAAAGTGAACAAAATCGCCACTTCCTGATTACCTGATTTTTATATATATATATATATATATATATATATATATATATATATATATATATATATATATATATATATATATATATATATATATATATATATATATATATATATATATATATTTATTTTTATTTATTTAGTTTTTTTTTTCATCTAACTGATACCATTAATCAGTTAAAAACGCACCCTTTCGGTTAACGGTGAATCGGATATTATGAGCATCCCTAATGTAGAGAATTTAGCGTTGCCATCAAATAAATAAATTACATTTTGAAATGCATTTAAATTGAAAAGAAAAGTTAATCAATGTGGCAGTATTTCACAGCGTTGTGGTTTCTTTGTATTTTGAGTAAATGCCTTTAAAAAATTACTCGCCTCTAACCTATTATGTACAGTTAAAGTTCATATTGTCTTTTTTTATTATCTAAAATCCCATACGCAAGCAGGACAGCGTCCACATTCAGTCTAAACCGAGTTCCGTATCCTTTACTCTAAAAGTAGCGTGCTCGTATGTTTACTGAGTCCCTGTCTACAGATTGCCCTGCCAGAAATGAGCTCTAATCCAGCAGACGAGCATTACAGCTCAGAGCGCAGCAACACTGCAAAGTAAAATAGCAGTTCCACGTCGCCCCCCGCTAATTTTCAGACGCAGTCGCATTACCTCACATCACACACCCATTAAATCCTGCACACAAGCCGACTGCCTCACGTTTGAGCAGAGATCGACGGAGATGCCCTGCTGCGTGCTTGTCTGTATGATTGCATGCATGCTGAGTTCTTTGTTTGTGTGATGTCACCTCACTGGCAGGCTGTACTTTCAGCACGCAGAGCGATGGCCTTGAGATCAGACATGTCTTCTTTTATAGCCTGTAGTGATAAGTGATGGGCTGGACACCTCAGGTTTCACGTCTCCTAGGATACTCGGTCACGTGGGGCTCGCATGTGGCAATTGAATGTGTTTTCTATGACTATAATACAATTATTGTGCATTTATGGTCACCATTCTAATTAATTTATCTAGTCGCTTAATTATATTTGAGTGGGAAGCACAATTTAATTAGAAAACGCTTCCTATGGTCAGAGGGAGGAAACTTAATTCCACCAGAACTTGAATTCCTGTACCCACCACATGTTCATTGTTTTATTGCATTCTCTTTCTTTGTAGCAAAAGCCCAGGATGGGGCTGCAATGGAGATGCAGCCTCTAAACAGTGATGAAGGGGCTGATGGTGAGGAGAAGAGAAAAGCCAACTTGCCAAAGAAAGAGAAATCGGTCTTGCAAGGGAAGCTGACCAAATTGGCGGTCCAAATCGGAAAAGCAGGTAATTATGGTCACTCGGAGCCCATCTGTATGCTAGTGTTCTCCTAATACAGGGTGTCCGCAGGGTCTTAAAAAGTCTTACATTTCAAAAACACAATTTTAGGTCTTAAATTGACTGAAATATCGTCTTGAATAGTTTTAAACAGGTCTTGATTTTCTATTGTTTATGTAAAGCTAAATTTACCAGTACTGGGTTGCAGCTGGAAGGGCATCCGCTGTGTAAGATATATGCTGGAATAGTTGGCAGATCATTTCGCTGTGGTGACCTCTGATAAATCAGGGACTAAGCCTATGGAATGAATGAATATAAAGCCACCCAATCAATCCAACAAGTATTCAATCACCAACAGTGCATCCTAATAAATCTTTTAGCCAAACTATATTCATAACTAATATTATAACAGTCTAGTTAGGGTCTACTAGTTGTGACAGGTTATTTAAAGTATATAAGAAATATAAAATATTAGAAATAACTAATTAGAATTAGTTTTTTTTTTTGATGATGCTTGAATTTTGGTGAAACCCTGTAATAAATGGATTATCATTTAGTCTTTTTCTTTCCTCCTACTTGGGGAAATCTTGCCTACTGTAACGATGACTCATCCTGCACTACCCAGATTCTCATCCAGTCAGATTCTCTCTATAATAATAAAATCCCGCTGCCTCCTAGTACCTCTTGTGATTGACTAGCTGTAGCTTCATGGCTGTGGCATTACTAAAGCCTGTTGGCTATTAAAAAATGGATGTCTCTCCAGAATGTTGGGTTTTAATAGGAAATATAGGGCACAGGGCACAAAACTGCATTTGCCAATTGGCTTGGTGAGGTCTTGAGGGCTAACAGTCAATCTCGCACTGGTAATGGTTTTTGCTGGTACATCGGATGCATTTTGCGTGGACTCCAGATGTGCTAATGTATGTGTCCTTTCGCAGGTTTGTTGATGTCAGCCATCACCGTGATCATCTTGGTGGTGCTGTTCGTGGTGAATACTTTCTGGTGGGATGAAGTTTCCTGGGATTCAGAATGTATACCCATCTACATCCAGTTCTTTGTTAAGTTCTTCATCATTGGTGTGACCGTACTGGTGGTGGCCGTTCCTGAGGGCCTTCCGCTGGCTGTTACCATCTCATTGGCTTACTCTGTCAAAGTATGTTTTCGCCTTTTCTGTTTTAATGTTACGAATATATATATTTTTTCTGACTAACTTCTATCTTAGAAGTGGGCCCTGTATTATTGAGCCAAACAATACATGTTGATCCAATAAAGACGGCCATTTCTGTTCATATAAATATATTTTACTGCATTTATTGCCCACCTCATACAGTAGCATCACTTCTGGATGTTGTTTAATTGGGCATTAGTGGACATTCCTGTTTTTATCTTGCATTCAATCTGTTTATTGTTTTGTGTGCCTGTCTGTCTGTCTACCAGCCTCTCTCATATCCCAACCCAGTTGTTCACCGTTTCACTTTGCTTCTGTGTTTCAGAAAATGATGAAAGACAATAATTTAGTGAGGCATCTTGATGCCTGCGAAACCATGGGCAATGCCACAGCCATCTGTTCGGATAAGACAGGAACACTGACTATGAATCGGATGACAGTAGTTCAGGTTTTTATTGCTGACAAGCACTACAGGAAAGTCCCTGAGCCTGATGTTGTCCCTGCCAGCACCATGGAACGGCTCGTACTGGGCATCAGTGTCAACTGTGCTTACACCACCAAAATTATGGTGAGAACCTAAACAAACATTATGCCTGCAAAGCTTTTTAAATGAAATAACTGTCAAGTTTTTTTGTTTGTTTGTTTTTTACTACACAATGCCATTCTGTAATTGCTTAATTTAAACTACACCAGTAGTTTCATTATTAAAGTATTATATTGATAAATTTAATAATTGAATAAAAACTGATCTTTAATAAACTAAACTTTAACGTTTTTATTTGACACAACACAGTTTTTCTTTTAAAGGCAATCCAAAATGTTAATAACTGCTATAAAGTGTATAGATTTTATTTAAAAAAACATTGTCTCACAAGCTTTCTTGCAACATGGCCCATTATGATGATGGCTGTTTCTCAATTCCAAGAACACAGAGAAAGGACTAGCGTTCTTGTGGAGACTGGTCTTGCTATATTACGTCGGAAGAATGAATTCGGGAGACCATGAGAACAGAGAACGCGTCCTGTGAGAAATGAGATTCCTTTTTGAATATTGACAGCCATTGTCATAATTGACAGCCATTGAGATATTTTCTGTTGGTCTCTTCCTTCGCATTGTCCTTTGTACTGTAGTTCCCAACAACGTAAGCCACCCAGTGACATACAAAAACACAGGCATTTTTGGAGGTATTTTGCCGAAGAATTCGCAGAAATGTCAAAACTGTAGTCTTTAATCCACTGTGCTATTATATCTTTCGTTAAAAGTTTTTAACTCTTCTCTCTTTCAGCCCCCTGAGAAGGAGGGAGGCCTGAATCGTCAGGTGGGCAACAAAACTGAATGTGCCTTGCTGGGCTTTGCCTTGGACTTGAAAAAAGACTATCAAGCAATCCGCAACGAAATCCCTGAGGAGAAGCTTTACAAAGTCTACACCTTCAACTCCGTCAGGAAATCCATGAGCACCGTGCTAAAAAATGATGACGGAAGCTTTCGGATGTTCAGCAAAGGAGCCTCAGAGATTCTGCTGAAGAAGTACGCCATGCTCTATGCCATTATAAATGGTCATTTTTAATAGCTTGATACCAGTTTTTGAATCTTAAAGCAAGAGTGTAAATGGTTGAAGCATTCGAGCACTTCCTTTAAAGAAGTGTCAGCAAACTTTGAATGACAGATCAAAAGAGTCACCTCTCGCTCTAAAACCCCCAGGCTGCGTTACTGATAGATTTCCCTGGAGAAATTACTGGGATGGCTTGGTTTCTCTGTGCTGTTGGTTATCTGTTGCTCTCTTCTCATCCAGGTGCTATAAAATCCTGACATCGACGGGTGAAGCGAAGGTTTTCCGGCCCAGGGACAGAGATGATATGGTGAAGAGAGTAATCGAACCTATGGCCTCTGAGGGCCTGAGGACCATCTGCATGGCTTACAGGGACTTTCCTGCTGCTGAAGGAGAACCAGACTGGGATAATGAGGCCGAAATCCTTACCAGGCTCACTTGTGTGTGTGTCGTGGGCATTGAAGATCCGGTCAGGCCTGAGGTACATGCTGTTTTCGTTTTCTAGAAAATTGCTTTGTAAAATTTAGGCTGCTTTGTTATATTTGTTGATTTGCATGTGTGGACAGCGCATGGAAAATATCCAGCAATGACGTCACTTTATGGCACATTTCTATTGACATAACTCTCTGATGTGCAAATGTGTCATAGTAAGCATCACAAGAATATGGTTTACATGCACTCACTGGCCACTTTATTATGTACACCTGATTAGTACTGGGTTGGACCAGCTTTTGCCTTCAAAACTGCTTTAATCCTTCATGACGTAGATTCAATAAGGAAATATTCCTCAGAGATTTTGGTCCATATTGACATGATAGCATCACTCCGTTTCAGAAATGCTCTTCTGCATACCTCGGTTGTAACAAGTGATTATTTGAGTTACTGTTGCCTTTCTATCAGCTCGAACCAGTCTGGCCATTCTCCTCTGACCTCTGGCATTAACAAGGTATTTGCGCCCACAGAACTGCCGCTCACTGGATATTTTCTCTTTTTCAGACCATTCTCTGTAAACCCTAGAGATGGTTGTGTGTGGTAAAACCCACTAGATCAGCAGTTTCTGAAATACTCAGACCAGCCCTTCTGGCACCAACAACCATGTCACGTTTAAAGAAATCACCTTTCTTATCTATTCTAATGCTCTGTTTGAACTGCAGCAGATCGTCTTGACCATGTCTACATGCCTTAATGCATTGAGTTGCTGCCGTGTGATTGTCTAATTAGAAATTTGAGTTGACGAGCAGTTGGACAGGTGTACCTAATAAAGTGGCCGGTAAGTGTAGCGTGCTGTCATGTGTTTTGACAATTTTGAGACTTGTCATCCTCAGTGCTTGGTTAAATCTTCATGTATAGTAAGTTAGATTTCTGTTTTGCTAAATACTTCAAACTTCACAAACTAGTAGCTAACTTCATTGACTGACTGCTAATGTGTATGCGAGTGTAATGTGCATTATTATTATTTATTATATATATATATATATATATATATATATATATATATATATATATATATATATATATATATATATATATATATATATATATGCTTATATGCTTGTTTACAAGTTTAAAATTGAACATCGACATTTCTTTATTTTTTTTTACCCTACTTTTTGAGTTGAACATGGCATAGATTGATAGAGGATTTGGAATAACAATTTTGTAAATAACGGATTACAATGTGTCTTAAATAATCATTCTGAAGTTTATCAAACCAAAATATTCATAAAAAATGTAGCAAATTAATAAATAGCTAAATATATTTGCAGCCCTAAAAAAAAAAAAAGAAAAAGTGCACAAAATTGGGAGTTATTCTCTTGCGTGAAATGCAATGTACAAGTAATAAGCTCTCGGTCACGGTCACTTGTTCTTTCCTGCTCAGGTCCCTGATGCCATTAGAAAGTGCCAGCGTGCTGGAATCACGGTGCGCATGGTCACGGGGGACAACCTTAATACTGCCCGCGCTATAGCAACTAAATGTGGCATCCTGCAGGTAGGAGATGATTTCCTCTGCTTGGAGGGCAAGGAGTTCAACCGCCGGATCCGTAATGAAAAGGGAGAGGTGAGAGGCACAATCTATTAATGGCAGGACTTCTTACACAAACACACAAGCTTATGATACGATCCGTTTTTTTTTTTTTTTTTTTTTTTTTCAGATCGAACAAGAGCGGATTGACAAAATATGGCCTAAACTCCGGGTGCTGGCGAGATCTTCGCCCACAGACAAGCATACACTAGTTAAAGGTATGAGCCAATAGTTCTGTCATTAAAAAGTGTAATTCTGCTCTGCAATGTACCATCATGCTGTTTATTATGACCGGTGTTGGGAAATAACATGTTACTAGTAATGCTGTAACATTACTAGTGTTACTGTAACAGCATTACTATTGACTGTAACTAATAAGTAACGCATTACTTTTTAAATATAGTAACTCTGTAACCGTTACAATATGATGCGTTCGTCCGTTACTTGGAAGTTAATTAATTTTGGCTGCAGACTAGCCCACATCTTCCTGTTTACAGCGGTGACGCATTGTAGGGTAGGTGGATGCCAACCAACCACTGTAAAGAAGATGCGTTGTGTACGAGGCACCAAACTGGGCAAAGGTCAAGCGAAAGCAGAGACCGAATGCGCGCGAGGGTTAGGGTTACCAAGTGCGTGCACGAGGTAGACCGAGAAACTATTAACATTACTATTATTAATTACTATTACTAATACTACAATGTTTGGTGTTTCAAATAAATAAGCACACATTTTTATCTGTATAACAAAATTGATTCGTTTGGTAGACACAGGGGCACATTTCTGGTATATTACAGAACATTATTTAAAATGTACAGTGTTGTGTTCTCAGGAAAAAAATGCTGTGATTTTGAACTTTTTTTTTATTGTTTTACATATTTTTATAGCTGTTATACAACAGCAGATTTTTCAGTTTGAATATACACTGCTTACTTTCCATAAGTAGTTGATGTGCCACGTTCAATTTGTGGTTAGTTTGAAAATTGCTCATAGATTTCATTTTTGAGCAGCTGTTATGTTTTTGTTTGGTTTAAAATGCATAAAATTGTTGGTGCTGAGTTTCACTAAATTGATTCTAAATGGTAATTCGAGTTACTTTAATTTATTCATTTCATAAAGATTTTGTGTTTGTTGGATGTTGTTGCTAGCTTTCATACTCAAACTGTGAAGGAACATGTTTAAGGGTTAAATACAATTTTTTATGATGCTGAAGCAACTTTAGTTTTTGCTTTTTTTGTTTCTGAATATCTTATTCAGCTGGTTTATCACCTTGTGATATTTTTCTTTTGATTTTTGTGCTGCTGGTCTGAAGAATTAGTGTTAAAAAATAACTGAGAAGTACTGTGAAGTTGATCAACAGTCTATTCTTATGCAACACTTTAGTGACGTTATAAGGGCATTAATGGGAGCATTAAAAATGTTCTTTGGAAAAGTAACTCAAATTACTTTTAACAGTAATGCATTACTTTTTGCTGTACGTAATCGATAAAGTAACTGAGTTACTTTTTGAATGAAGTAACTGTAACTAGTTAATATTTTTCAGTAACTAGCTCAACACTGATTATGACATGTGTCTTTTCTTTCAGGAATAATTGACAGCACCGTTGTGGAGCAGAGACAGGTTGTTGCAGTAACAGGAGACGGCACCAATGATGGCCCTGCCTTAAAAAAGGCCGATGTTGGGTTTGCCATGGTATGTGGGTCAAATAAGTGAAAACCTGAATTACTTCTAAAAGAATTCATTTTTTTTTTCAGCCTAAATTGTTAGTCTTAAGTAAAAAAAATTTACTTAAATTTGTATTAAGTGGGTCATTGTAACATTGCATTTTAGTTTTGAATGGCTTTTACATTGTGTGCTTTTTATTCTCAGGGTATAGCCGGCACTGACGTGGCTAAAGAAGCCTCAGATATCATCCTCACTGACGACAACTTTAGCAGCATTGTCAGGGCCGTCATGTGGGGGCGAAATGTCTACGACAGCATTTCAAAATTCCTCCAGTTCCAGCTCACCGTCAACGTGGTGGCTGTGATTGTGGCCTTCACTGGAGCTTGCATCACACAGGTATGGCTATAAACAGCTCTCCTCTACCATGAAGCACAATAGGGCTGCAAATGTTAAGGTAAATAGCGCAGCTCTTTGCAAACGATTGCAACTTAACAGATGCACCGCAGTGGTCAATGGGAGCAGTTGATTGCTACCCATCCTATCTGAAGTGATTGGAAATTGTTAGTCTGAGGCAGAAAGACTTGGAGGCAGTCAGCATGGGGTCTGGCATCACTGTCCACAGGCAAAGCACCAGTCCAAAATGAGCCAGCTCTCCTCGGGTAAATGGAATGATAGTCAGGTTGATTGCAGTTGAGGTCCTGTATTATTGCATAATGAATGGGAGGATTACATTTGCGCTTCGCATTGCTGTCAGCAGCCAAGCCGGGACGTGGCCTCAAGCCTCAGGTGTTCTGCTTGGTTTGTATATCATTTTCCCTGGATATTGCTCATAAGCAGGCCAACTCAATATCTGTGCACGCAAAACTCCACCAAAATTCCAGCTCTTGTCATTCACAAAGTGCTGTCGTATTATTTTTTCAGCTCTGTATTCTCATGTTTAAATTCATTATGCAGATTTTCCTCTCCTAATCCGTGCAGAACAAGCTAAAAAGGATTCATGCAAATGCAGAAATGAGAGAGTGTTTTTGAATGTTATGAAGGTGGCAACAGGGAATGAGGTCAGAACAGTCACCTCCTGTTCTCTCTCTCTCTCTCTCTCTCTCTCTCTCTCTCTCTCTCTTTGTCTGTCTCTCCCAGGACTCTCCTTTGAAAGCTGTACAGATGTTATGGGTAAATCTCATTATGGACACACTTGCCTCTTTGGCCTTGGCCACTGAACCCCCCACTGAATCTCTTCTGCTGAGGAAGCCTTATGGCCGTAATAAACCACTCATCTCTAGGACAATGATGAAAAACATATTAGGTCATGCCGTCTACCAGCTCATCATCATCTTTACTCTACTGTTTGCTGGTAAGAACTAACAGCATTAGTAAATCAACTCATTCCTGCACTTGGAGGGGGTGATATTTTGATATTTGATATTAGTGATATTTTTGTTTCTGTGCACCGTTTATTTGGCATGCAGTAGATGGGTATTAAACCAAAGTCACAAAAAGCATTATTCTTCTGTGCAGTTTTATTTCCAACACTTCAGTATTTGTGCTTTCGATTAATCTCTCAGGTGAGAAGATGTTCGACATTGACAGCGGACGTTACGCCGAGCTTCACGCTCCCCCATCTGAGCACTACACCATTGTCTTCAACACCTTTGTGATGATGCAGCTGTTCAATGAAATTAATGCACGGAAAATCCACGGAGAACGAAACGTCTTTGAAGGCATTTTCAACAATATGATCTTCTGCACCATTGTCTTTGGGACATTCGTTATTCAGGTATGAAGGGAGCCCTACAAATCTCTGCATGAAGACCAATAAACAAAGTATTCCTTGTTCTAATGAATGTGTCGTCGTTTTAGAAGCCAATTCACACATCTAATGTTGGAAAAAAGACTTTAAATTTGTTCTAGCGTAATAAACTCCAAGTAAATGGACCTTTTTTACTACTTAGATTGTGATCGTGCAATTTGGAGGAAAGCCGTTCAGCTGTGTGGGTTTAAACATTGAACAGTGGCTATGGTGCATCTTCTTGGGCTTTGGATGTCTACTCTGGGGACAGGTAAGCATTGATTGTTCCTCTATAGCAGATGTGTCCCAACTCAGTCCTGAAGGGCCGGTGTCCTGCATAGTTTAGCTCTAACTTGCTTCAACATACCTGCCTGGAAGTTTCTATTATACCTAGAAAGAGCTTGATTAGCTTGTTCAAGTTTGTTTAATTGGGGTTAGAACTGAAATATGTAGGACTTCGGCCCTCCAGAACCGAGTTTGGACAACCCTGCTTTATAGTATAAAAAGCAGCTTCTCTTTGCCTGTAACCTGCTCTCGATGCACCTATCCAAATGAGCCAAATAATAATCGAGCAGTGCCCCCTGGTGGTAGTGGACTGAATTCCCAGAATCTATTTCCATATAGAATGGCCACCTGATATCCATCTACTCTTTCATTCAGGTCATCTCCACAATCCCCACAAGCCGGCTGAAGTTCCTGAAGACTGCTGGTCATGGAACGCAGAAGGAGGAGATCCCAGATGAGGAGTTGGAGGAGCTGGAAGACCTTGATGAAATCGACCACGCCGAGCGAGAGCTCCGCAGGGGGCAGATCCTCTGGTTTAGAGGCCTCAACCGCATTCAGACTCAGGTAACCTCTCGAAAACTGCACAACTCCGCATTCCTCTTTGGCCAAGCTCAGGAGCCCACCTTACCTAATTTCAATTTCCCTTATCTCTGTTTATGGTTTGAGTTAGTACTACCTCCAATCGATCCGCCACTTATGTTGACCTTATACTGGTGGAAGAGGGTTTATTAATGCAGTTTGTCAAAGCAATAAGCCGATCAATTCTAAAGGCAAATGTCAGGTCAGGTTCTTTTAATTCAGTGCCTTCTCTCTCTCTGTTTCTCTCAGCTGATCTCTGTCTTCTTTATATGGGTGCCCTTCTTCCTCTATCCCTCCTCTTCTCTCTTCTCTTCTTCCTCTGACTCTCTGTCTTTCTCTCTCCTGTGCGTTCTCTGGGCCTATCACACTCTCTGATTCCTTCCAGATGGATGTAGTGAGTGCGTTCCAGAGCGGAATTTCCTTTCAGGCGGCCGTCAGGCGCCAGCCCTCCAGCGGCAGCCAACAGCACGATGTAACCAATGTTTCTAGCCCTACACATGTAGCCTTATCTCCTGCTACTGCCTTCAACACCGCTTCTGCCACTGTCGGGTGTGAGTGCGCGTTTATTAGTGCATGACAATTAACATTTCCTCCTCTCGCCTAACGGTCTTCATTCTTCTCCTAATGTCCTTCTTTTTCTCTATCTCTCTCGCTCTCTTGTTTGAAATGAAATGTATCTCGAAACATCTTCCACATTGCTTCTCAATGTTAACGGCTGTGTATCTTAAGTGTTAAGGTTGAAGTATCTGTGTCTGTGTTTGATGGCTTTGGCTGGGTCTCACTGATGAAGAGTCGTTGTCTAATACCGTCTGGTGTGTCTGCAGCCCTGCGCCTGCTCGCCAGGCTCCTAGTCTTCTGCGCGTAAATGTTTTGAGTATACGCCCATGGTCACACTGATAACCCGACCAATCGCGCCAAATTGGTCTTGTGCGTAGTTCGGTGAGACTTTTTTAAAAGTGCAGGCTCGGTAAGTATCCTGGGTGTCTATAGCATCGACAAGTGAGATATCGGATGTTGCTCTGTAGTTTAGACGCAAATGACTTCCTCTTCTCTTTCTCTAGTTCTGCTGTTCGTCACCTTTTCTGTCAGTTTTTGCTCATTCGCTCATTCTACGACATTGGCGTTACTGTCTGTACCCAACAGTTTCCTCCTCCTTACACTCTGTCTCATGTTACTCGGTGCCAGGTCTACCATTCTCTTTCTTTCTCTCTCTCTGTCAGTCTCTTTTGGTGTAACTTGTGTTATTTTACAGGGAAGGTCTGCAGCTGGTGGAATCATGTTGTATCTGTTTGTCTTTCGGCACGATTCTAACCACATCAATATTTCCATCTTTCATCAGGTCCTGGCTGTCCACAGTCCCCTTTTTCTCTGTTCAGGGCACTTTGCATAACTGTCTTTGATTGTAGTCTTGATTTTCCTGCTAATGACTTGTATTGGACATTGGGAAAGTAAGTTTGAAACGCTGATTGCCGCATATTCCTTCTTAGATTCTGTGAAATGTGTCATGGGCTATACTCAAAGGTTTACCTCTAATGAACCACAAGGTAGTGCTGCTCTGCATGGGTCCAGTCTCTAGACCGTTTGTGAATTTACTTGTGCTGGTTAGCTTAAACTTGCTTGGCTGCTTTAAAGTTTTGCGTCTCTACTTCACAACATGATCAATGATCGATCCCTTCCCTTTAAAAAAAAACTCGCATGCCCAAAAATATTAACCTTATGTGTTGAGCTGTGTCCTCTGGGGTTACCTTGGCCTCTCTCTCTCTCTTCTCCTGTCTCTTCTGTTCCATTTTTCTCTCTTATCTCATTTGCATTTTGGAAAATATGATTGGCTTTCTGTGATTTACAACTGAGAAGATGCCCCAAGTTCTTTGCAGTTTGGTACATCTGTTATTTATCAACCCTGAGAAAAGAGGATTGTCTGTCCCTCGGTCAGAGGATAAGCTCACCGTAACAAGCATCAGGTTTTCAAGCGTTTCGTCCACTCTTTCTCTCTCTTAGTTGCACGACATCTGACCGCTCACACACTCTCTCAGAAGGTTTTGGTGCGCTAACCTCACTGCTCTCCACTCATCAATTAAAACCAGCCCATTTGGCCCATTTGGTTTAACCTTATCTAAAAAAAACCTTAGTTTGCCTGTTGTGGACGTGTGCAAACTAGCAGTACATGTCTTCGAGCAGCAAAGCTGACTTTACATCCCGTTCTCCCACAGATCCGGGTGGTGAATGCATTCCGCAGCTCGCTGTCACCCTATGAGGGCCTGGAGAAGCCAGAGTCTCGAACCTCCATCCACAACTTCATGACCCACCCAGAGTTCCGGATAGAGGACTCGGAGCCCCACATCCCTCTCATCGACGACACGGACGCGGAGGACGATGCTCCCACAAAGAGAAATGCGACCCCTACACCTCCTCCTCCTCCCTCACCCAATCAGAACAATAATGCCGTCGACAGCGGCGTGCACCTCTTCCTGGATCCCAGCAAATCAGCTACACCTTCAGCTCCCGGGAGCCCCATGCACAGCCTAGAGACGTCCCTTTGATCAACTCCGGCCCTCGGTACGACACACAACACCTGTTCATCTCCACAGAGACTGAAGCCTGGAGAACTCATTGGATAAGAGTGGCGGAGCCAAGGAGCTCTCGGGAGCTTAGCCCTTAGCTTTCGCTTCTCTTTATCTGGATGGTGTTGTTCTTTTTTTTTTTTTCTTTTTGCCCTTTGCTTATTAAAACACTGATTTCTGCATCATTTTGGCTGTTAATATTTTGAAATATTTATGTTTTTTGGAAGACACAGGTCTGTTTACAAAGTTTGTAGATACTTTTTTTCTTCTGTTCATTGGTGGAAGAGCTTCCTGATGCAGAGAAATGGGGACAAATGAGAAATATTTCAGATACTGCTGTATTTTCAGGAAAAAAAGGGTGTTTCTATGGAAACCGAACTATTTTTGCCTGCAAGTTTTATTTGTTATATATTTGTAGATACATAGAACCTCCTAGCCAAATAGATAACACTAAGGCTTGTATAGCAGTGAGCAGAGGTATTGAGGTCCATGGGAGGTTTTTCTTTGGATGGGTGAGGGGAGGGAGCCGTAGATGAGGATCTCTGTCCATACATCCATCTCCTCTCATACTTACTTCACCCCCTTGAATTATTTTTCTTTTTTTTTTTTTAAGTTCCAAGTTTGTGTCTCATTCTCGTTTGGAAGTTGGAAATGGCTGGAGCTGGAGTCTTCACGCTTTCAGTGGTGTGAAATTTATTTTTTATTTAAATTTCTTTTTTTGGAAGTGGAGGCCACACTACTTCAGCCTTTAAAGAATGAATGCATCTGTGATTTTAACTATTTGAAATGGTCCACAGTCAGTTCAACGATGACATCAAGTTCCTGCCAATGTATTATAAGTTTGTTTACTCAGGCTGAAAAAAACCTAGATAATTGAATTGAAAATGCAATGATTTAAATTTTAACTTAAGATTGTCTTTTAGGTAGTAAATTGTTGTCTTGGTTTAAAAGGAAAAATAAAAGAAGGAAAAAGAGTGAATTGTTTTCAAAATTTGTTTGATGATTTTTTTTTTTTCTTTGAAAAGAATATTTCCTCAAGTGTTTTGTTTGTTGAACATAAAAATGAAAAAGGATGTACTTTTTGTTTTCCTGCTTATTCCATAAAAATTGCTGTCAGCTAAAAAAAAAAAACATTGCTGCAAATGTTTGTAGAATATATTTAAGACCTGAAATACTGGAAATGCGAAGGAATTAACATGAAGAATTTTCAAGAAAACATGCGTATAACACTGGTATCACAGCACAGGGTACTTTATTTCAGATTCCCAAGGAACGTTTTGATACAGACCATATAAATAAATTGTATTTTTATGCAGAAATAAGAACATCTCAACCTGCTGAACCAGACCTACAGGGATTTTTGCATAGATTATATTCACTGGGGGTGGGGCACTCTTAAAACAAGGGTCGTGATTGGTTCTCCAAGTAATCTAATACTCAGGGTGGCTTATAGCATGAAACTTATGGTCAAAATACTAATGTTTTGTGTGTGTTTTTTTTTTTTTTTTTTTTTGTAATGTTTAGGATTAAATTAACTTTTTGGCAGCAGGGTTCCAGTTAAGACTGTTGCTTCTCTCCAATTGTTTGTTTATTAAGGATGTAATTAAGGAGAGGAATTGAAGAAAACATGAGAAAGGGATTCAGATTTTTTCAGTAATCGCAACTGCACAGTTTTTTTTTCTAAGTTATTTTGTTTTATCATGTTTATTAAATAAAAAGAAACTGCTTAAGTTTGCAATTTAGAGCAGATATATTAAAACAATCCATAACTTTTTTTTTTCTATAGCGTCTTCCTATAATGGGAATGAATGTTTATCCATCTGTTTTAAGGATCTGTTTTGTTTTTTATCTTAACGTTTGGAAATAAAATAACATGTCTGTTTATCTTGCGCAATGTAAATGGATATCGTGATTCAACTTACATTTTAAAATTGTCGAGTATCGTGTATGGTTTTTAAGAATAAAAATTGATATTTAGCGTAACCTGAGGGCCATGTTTTCCTTCATGTTCCGCACACATTAGATTTACGATTTTTCTCATAGCAATATTGTTTCATAAACCATTGTAAAGTAAACAATGAGCACTCCACATACCTATTGCAATTCAGAAGATCTGCTCTGTGTGATGAAAGCTACCAAGCAGGCTTCACTGCCTCCTAAAAAAACAACAACAACAAAATTATTTATTCAACTTACTGACTTGATAAGAATGATGTCCAGAAGTGGTTATGTTTATACCTGGAAAAACATTTAATTAGACGTGATATGTTCATTCGTTGCAATCTACTTCAGTTATCATTATTTGATTTTCAAAAGCAGCAAACTTTAAAATAGAAAATCATGGCAATCTACACATTACAAGATAAAATATACACTGTAATGTTGTAATTATTCGCCAACCTGATTTCACCAAGTAGAAAATGTTGCTGGATTAACATCTATGTTGGTCCTGACACATTCCAATCAGAATTAAGGGATACGTTTATTATTTATCTTAAGTTCAAGTGTATGGTTAGGTTTATCTACTTCTACATGATTATCCAACTATAAATCCCCTCTGATATTGGAAATAGTTTACAGTTATGCTTGGGTTTAGGGGTAAGGAATAAGTATGGATTACATTTTTGAACAAAAATGATGTTCAAGGATCAACAGAGATGTTAATCGAGGATCGAATCGTACTCGACGTGCATAATCATTACCTATCCATGAGTCAGTGTCTGTCCACATGCTTCTGTTGGCCTATTCCCATCCCTTATTCTGTAGAGCAAAGACATAAAAATACATTTCTGAATAATTAAGTCTTTTTATAAATAGTTGTAAATAAATTCATAAATATTTATTGCTTTAATTAGTTTTTTTATTAAATCGCAGTCTTGTGGTCCACAAAATAACACTAATCTGTTCAAATACTGCTTATAAGCGGTCATCTTTGTAAAGCAGAAAATAATGATTTTTCATTATATTTATTAATAATTATCCACCTTTTTATTCCTAACATGTCTACAGTAATTTAAATTATGGGTGACACTTAAAAAGACTGAAACTAATCTTAAGGTTGGGCTACAAATAACCCCTATTTATTAGTTTGACTGAATGAAAAGATTAGGTTTGCTGTATCGTTTACTTACGATTATATTTCTCTCAGCCTTTCATTTTCATTTCATAAGTCACACATAGCCGCTGAGAAACAGTGCGTATTGACAACAACAAAAAACGCGTTTCGTGAAGATGTTTGGCACCGTACGCCTTCCGTAGTGACAGGTGGACATTAAAAGGTAACGTTATACGTCTGTTCAACAGGTAGTTCTGCAAGAAAGCAACTCGTAAACAAACTGCCGGCATACTTATAATTACAATTAAGCTGAAATAATAATCAATACATATTTAAATGTGTACTTAAAAGTGCTAAGCTAACAATTTAGCACGATAAATGACCTTATGGAAACGAGACGTACAGGTGAGTCGTGTGACACTCTTGATATTCCAGTGTGTGTGTGTGTGTGTGTGTGTGTGTGTTAAGTTTGTTCAGTTGAGTGGCATCACTGTAACATCATATGCGGGGACTGTAGTGCAATAATCTGACAAAATACTACAGAAGTTTTCCTGCTAAACATGTTTTGGAAAATTCAAACTTAATATTT
Organism: Danio aesculapii; assembly: GCF_903798145.1. Taxonomy (NCBI): domain Eukaryota; kingdom Metazoa; phylum Chordata; class Actinopteri; order Cypriniformes; family Danionidae; genus Danio; species Danio aesculapii. The sequence goes on from NC_079438.1 coordinate 43,220,046, forward strand.
CATATTTGTGTCAATTTTGTGGTCAAGAAAAATAAAAAAATGTGCATCTTTTTTATTGTATTTACTCAAGAAAATTTAGGAAAGATTAGAAATTATTTATTAACAAAAACATGGAGTAAAATAGAGAAATGAGTTTATTTGATGTACTGTTTTATTCTGATAATGAGAAGTTGAACTGTAAAGCACAACATTTTTAATTTGTTTGTGTTATTAGGAAAATACCATATACATAAGAAAAAGTGGGCTCAATGTAACCCAAACTTTTCCCATTTTGTGAATGACTTCAAATGATATGGAAATCTTTTAGAACAATCACAAAACAAAAAGCACTGAAAACCTAATGATCTGAAAACGTTTAATTTCATGTAAAAGTATTTATTTTTCTATATTTTTCTCTTTCAGAAAACTGTAAATATGTAATACCTCTTCTTCTTGTGGCACTGAATTAATAAAAAAGTGAAATAATCTGCATGTGTTGTAGACTCGAGTTTTCAACTTTCATGTTTGTCAGACTGAACCTGAAGCTTGGAGAAGCGGGTGGAAAAACACTCTGGTACTTTCTAACAGATGAGTCGTTAGTGACAAAAAAAGCTGACACTTAAGACTCAATAAAACTTGCCTTTTATTTGATAAATGTGCACAAGGCAGATGACAAACAGCTGCTCCACCTCTCCCTCTTGTGGCCAATGAGTGTAACCATATAAACAACATAAAATAAACAAAAGGTGACTTTTATTTATCAGAATATCCAATAAAACAGATTTAGAAAAGCTTAAACCGCTTTAAAGATTAAGTCTGAGGGTAATTCTCATACAACGTCATTTTCCACACAATTATGTTTAAGGTAAATGATAATAACCACAATAAATTACAATAATAATTATCAATAATTTAAATATATATATTTCAAGGAAAATATATTACCATTTTTGAAAAATAGTATATTTTCTAGTATAGCATTTCCTGTTATTTATTTATTTTTTCTTCTGGATGAAGTCCTTACACCTTCAGACGACACTTTAAGCAGAATACTAATATCTTGCAAAATAAATAACTCATAAAATATGATGCACTGTCATCATAACAAATAATAAAGAAATGAGTTTAATATGACGTTACATAACGTTGCATTTTACAGTCACACATGACATGAATATAATTAGTATTGTCATCATTTAAAATGCAGTAAATGGTGATGTCCTTTGTGTATAATAACTGCTATATTGTTATATGTTTTCCATTTTTGAGCCAAATGTCAAAACTTTCCTATGGTGTGACCGTCTCAATCATAGTACTGTATATATTGAAAACGTCCAACAAGTTTGGTCATGGAGAAAAAAAATAGTATTAGCACTAATTAAAGATACGATTCCAACAATTAAGATAAATCATGTTATTAAGAGTTGTTTTTCTTATTTTTTACTTTGTCGCACTATAGGACATGTTTATGGTACAGTTCAGCTAAAAGACAAAAGGGAATAAAAGAACTGAAAGAACTGATAAAGTTAGTGACCCCTGATATTTTCTCCAACATAAGAAATCAAACTACATAAATATAAATCTATACATTTATTTTGGCAACCATACACACACCCTTTTCATACTGACCCTGTATCATATTATATTAGACATGTTTAACTTGTTAATCGTTTTGAAAACACAACACTGTTTGACTTGTTTTTCTCTTCCAGTAACAGGTTTGACTGACTCTTTCTCTGTGTCTCAGATGAGGAGGATGTGAAGCTCAGGATTGGTCATCACATCGTCAACACATCAATCTACAGACAAACATCTCATTTTAATAAAGATTTAATGATGAAAGCCTGATCAATGTGTCAATGTTGTGCCCACTGGTGGATGATTTGTGTATCTGCATGAAAACAGCAAGAGGACAGAAAGTGAAGAGTGTGTAATCCTGCAGCTGTAGAGCAGTTTAAGATCAAGCCTCATTAAAAACACCTGAAGCTGCTAATCAATCAAGCTCATCAGCACTGATAGAAATCTCCTGACTCAACTCTTTTCTTTATTCAAGTAAAAATGAAGATTAAAAAAGTGATGTATAAGTTATTTTCAATCAATTACAGGCTGAAATGAATGAGGTTTTTGGTGACTATTTTTGTGATTGTTTGCACATTTTAAACAGAAATATGTTTCATGAATGCTGACATTTTTAATTAAAAAATAAGAAGTTTATGTGTGACAGTACATATCCCACTGCTGATATTTTTATCGTATGATGAAAACCTCTAAACACAACTGTCCAAAGCACATGTTCACAGCACAAGCTCAGGTGATAAAGTGTTGTGAGCTCATATTTCACTGTTTACATTAAAACAATCACGTGATGATTTACCCAAGATAAATTCATAAAGGCACTAGTGGCCTTAAACAGATTTTCAGGAGGAAAGTCATGGATTTAAATCCTTTGAGTGCAAAAGTTGTTTGATCAAATACAAATCCCTCAGTAAAACTGCTGAACAATCATGTGCTTCATTGGTTAATTTGCTCATTAACTCAATTCAAACCACACAAAGCTTGTGTTAATTCTAGTGCATTTAAAAAAACTGAAATAATACTAAATATTCAATGATCTAAATCCCATCCAAAACACAAATAAAGTTTCTCAGACTCAGCTGCTCGGCTGATCTCACAAACAGTTTTCTGAGTCCTGAGGTCAAATCCAATGATTACTGATTCCAATTTGAGAATCCTTTTGATTTAATTGAAAACACACAATTACAAATGAAGGTCATCAAGAGCGAGGTTTGAACTCGGGTCTCCAAGATTAAAACGCATGACTTTAATAAGCTGAGCTACAGAGTCTGAGGAGAGCATAGTGACTGTAGATTGGCTTTTATTGCAAATTTTGTATCATATTTTTGGACAGAAACATCACTACATACAAATACTTTAAAGCACACTAGCAGTCCTTGGTTTCAGTAGCTCAGTTGACTAAACCTCTGCGCTTTAATCTGAGAGTCCTGGGTTCAAATCCTGCTGTTGCTAATCTTAATTTCTAAATAAACAGAAAAAGATCCCAATATCACGCTGTCAAATGTCATCATCAACTTGTCTAGCTCAGTGGCTCAGTTAATTAACACACTATGTTTTAACTTTGGGGTCGTGGGTTCAAATCCTGCTTATGCCAAAATTAGCACAAAATGTTTTATTTATTGATAAAGTGCAAAAGATCTCAATGTCACCCTGTCAAAAACACTTTCCTGCTCGTCTGGCTCAGTGGCTCAAATGATTAAAACGCTGTGTTTTAATGTGGGAGTCCTGGGTTCAAACCCTAATTATGCTGAAATGAGTGAAAATTTTCAACACTACTAGAATAAATATCAATACACAGCATACATAACACACAACTCAACACAAGCCACAGTGGTGTAGTGGTTAAAAACATAGACTGCAGTGTCTGATGCAGTAAAGATGTGGGTTCAAACCCCAGATATTATGACTTTTTCTGAATTTGTCAGGAAACACTCTTTATATTCCACCCGGAAAACACACCCCTCTGGCCTGACTCAGTGGCTCAGTTGGTAAAGCATTAGCCTTTCCTCTTGGAGTCCTGGGTTCGAATCCCACTATTGCATATTGTTGTCATCACAAAAAAACCAACAACATGCGCCAAACACCAGCTCTCAGCGTGTAAGCTACGATGGCACTAGTGGCTAAACACCGTTGGTTGCGGACAAGGTGATGGTTGAGACATGGGTTCGAATCCCATCTAAGAACCTACCTGGGGCGGTAAGACAAACAAGAGGGCAAGTACCTGAAGCTCAAGGACCAGAACATGAAGTGAAACACGGACCAGAGCAAGAGTTCACCTGGAGCGGTAACACAAATGACAGTGGCGGACAAACCTGCGGCGGTAAAACAGAGATCAATGAGGAAGGCCGGACTGAATAGAGAGGAGGGCTGGAAGAGAAAGGGGCGGAGTAGAGGAGAGAGAGGCGGATCAGAGAGGAGGAGAGAGGCGGACCAGAGCGAGAGGTGAGACAAAGAGGGAAAAACATAAAAACAATTTTTTTTTTTTAAATTTCATTTTTTTTGCCAAAAATAAAAAAATTTGGTATCACCGTGGTGTTTCGAACCCCAGTCTCGTGTGATCAGTTTTCCTCTCACACCATGAGCACTGACCACTAGGCCACCAGGATCTCACACTAACAACTGTTCGGTTGTTATATTTAAAGATCACGCATGATCATGCAGTTACAAAAAAAAAAAAAATGAAATTATGATTCTATTTATTAAAAAAATTAAAAATTAATTCTAATTAAAATCCTAAAAAAGTCAAAACATTTCAACAACACTCAACAGACATAAATAGACTCACCAGCAGTGGCAGAATCAACAGAGAATGGGGAAATGGATCTTGTGTTGGTCCAGAAATCACACTATAAAGTGTTCTAAATTAATTCTGCATAAAGAAAAAGACAAAACTAAAGTTAGACCACATTACACAGCCTGACATGGTGCAAAGACACGAGTGTAAGAATACCTAAACTACAGCGTGAAACAAATACAGCAGAACAATATTGCACTTCACTACTATAGTGGCAATCAGAATATTTTTAAATGTAATACATTACAAAACAATTCAATTAGGAAAATTATTTAAAATACAACACATCTTTGTGAATAGTTACAGAAAAAAAGACTGAGGATTAGGAACTGCCTAGATGTGCGTTATCTCTTACATAAGCAAGGGTTTGCACTTCCCCTATACAAAGGATGATTTATATCAAGCCATGCAACTTTAAAACTTGTTCAAATTTTAACTTAAGTTGTGCACTTTGTGTTAGCAGCGTATCTCTATCTATTTAAATATCTATTTCTCCTGGGTTAAAGTTATATTTGAACAGAGAATGACTGACAAGAAAAGAGCAGCATCACCATACTCCAGCAAACAAATAAAAACACCTATTCGACATGTCAACAATTATTTAAATACAATTTATGACTGATACATACCATAATACATAATATAACTGATCTATAATGAGCGCTAACGACTTTAAAAGAGGAAAATCACTAATTATGTGTGGATACTTACAGGTGACCAGAGTGACATGCTTGATGCTTGACTTCACAGCGTGTCGTTTGTTGTTAACGTTATTGATGTGCTGAAATACGTTCTGTAGAGTGACAGAGACTGTAACTGAGCTGTTATCTGCAGTAACTGTACTTTAATGGCCTTAAAACATGAATAAGCAGTCGTGTCGAGGCAGCTGTCATCAGTGTCATGTTGTTGATGAGGCTCTAAAGGTGTCACAGCCACGCTGAACGTCAAAGCCGCTGACGCCGCCTAGTGGAGCGGAAGTGAATCAGTGTCAGTAGTTTTAATGCATGAAAACAAACCAGGCGTGTCTTTGAAGACGGGGTGCGTTTTTAGTTTTATATATTTTTATTCAAGTCTGTGATCTTCTTTAAATAGTCTCGAGCAGCAGATAAACATGGAATCTAATGGATGATCAGCTTCCCAACTGAAGGGGTAAGAAATAATCAAATGTCCAATGTGTTGAACTGTAGTAGGCATAGAGCACATGGCCGAAATATAAACACAAACAGAAGAAGAGACGAGAGGTCCTACAAATATAGTATTTTACAATTTGTTCATGCTTCAAAGATATTTTTGACGCATATTATCTTTATTATTTAAGTTTAGAGTCAATAATTTATTTCATGTTATGATATTTGCAGACTCGTAAAGCCTATTTTAAAACGACTCATTTTCCAGCTCCTCCTTGTGGACATGAAGTATATCTTACAGAACTGAACCACAAAGAGGGAAAAAGACTCTTACTGGCTGACTTGGATTGCATGGGGAAATGCAAGTTCCATCAAGTTCATCCATCAGTGTCGCAAGTTTCTCTCAAGAAGAAAATTTAAATTAATAAAAGTTTTATTATAAACACATTTTTAACATTTCTAAATATTTTTCTCAGCTGTTTTTTAATAATTTAGTAATTTATTTTATAATTGTAAGTTAGATGACTTATTGCAAAAGTGAATATTTGAGCACTTTTAACAGCAGACAGCAGCAGAAGGGCATTCAGTTGTCTGAATGTTGCAGTGCTCAATGGAATCAAGTGTGCATCTCTGTTCATTATGCAGATACTAATGTTTTATTTCTGCTTGATTTATTTCAGATTCCTGCAATATTTCATAGTTCAAAGCTTTGTCCAGACTAATACATTTCATTTTAATGGCATTTAAAAAGTCCTCATAAATGATTCCCTGCGCTTTCAGAAAACATCTCAGTCCACACTCAGCGAGTGGAATGTAGTGCAGCTTGAAATGCAATGTGTTGCTCTTGCTCTGATTTTACTGCTTCTTACACATTCAGCTTCAGTAAAACAGCAGCATTTCATAATAAATAGCTACACAACTCAGAATGCTTATTTACCTGCTAATGGACAGTAAGAACTTTGACAGATTAACATTCTCTTAAACCATTTAAAAAGTTATGAAATTGAAGTGTTTTTAAAGTTAATATGATTTTCATTATTCTCAAAAGGTAGATGCATTTGGATAAAGTTGCCTACTGCACATTTCAGTCAAGATTGCATTGAGAAAACATTGTCATATGCAAATTAAGTAAATGCTAATGATCAATATGCAATTATTAATTATATTCTAGGTCTATATATGCTATTTTATTGTATGTTTGTTTTAAGTTATAGACCTGTCATTGTAGACCTATACTGGACAGACATTTGACAGTTATAACATAGGCCTGCTCAAATGATCACTCATGCTACAGCTTGAGAAATGCCATCCAGAGTTGAGAGGAATAATCTTTTAATTTATTATTATTGTATTGAAAATGGGGGAGAAATTAAGCATTTTTTATTTGCTCATCTGCTTATATTGTAAGATAAGATATTTTCCCCATGTCATCTAATCATTTCACTCATTTCTCTTTTAAGTGCAGCGTATTGATAAACACATTGCCACAAGATTGATATCTTCATCAGTGAGGTTAGAATGCCAGCATCATAACTCTAGTAGTTTCATCATTTGGATCTGCTTATAACTGATGTGGTAAAAAATGATTGTTAATGAACTCGGTGGAAAACTCTGAGTGTAAACATGCATAAAAGACAAGACAAAAATGGTCAGCAGTCTGTCTGGTGTATGCTGTCTTGTATATATAGATAAGTATGGGTTGTTTGCATGTATTGATACATAATTCTGATGTAGATATCCTCTGTCGGCTCATTTAGACTGTTTACATGCTGCTTTATTGCTGAACTCACAGTCAGACCTTCAGAAGAACACATGGATCAGTTGTGACTGTAGGTTTACTGCAGCTAATACAGCTTTTTTGTTTTATCATTGCTTAATCACAATTTTTTAATTAATGCTCATTTTGTCAAAACACTACACGATTTATACAGTGCTCAGCATAAATGAGTACAATCCCTTTTGAAAATGAGTATTTGTATTCATTTCTCAGTGAATATAGCTAATATGTTTGGTGCATTTAAACAAGCAGTCATATTGATCAGTTATATGGTCGCTTAGCATCTTGAGAAATAGAAAGATAATACATTTAAATGCACTAAATTAAACTAAATGTTATGTTGTTTTGTTTCTCTTGATGTGCCCTAATATGTTATTTGATGTTTTTGTCATTTTTGGACAGTTTTTTTGTTAGATATATTATAATATTTGCACAGATATATTATTGTAAAGCGCCCTGTAGAAAATATGAATTTAAATAAGAGATCTGTGAATACAATAGAATAAACAAAAAAACTAAAAATTATTTTGAAAGCACAAATTTATTACATATATCATTATAAAAAAATAGAAATCTGTTAAAGTTTAAAATAAAATAAAGAAAGTGTAGCCTATTATCATTTATTAGGCAAATAACAAACTAGCCAGCACTTTCAACTTTCCTCAGTCAGAATTTGGGACGCTGAATTTGGTATGACGTAACTTCAGAACGGAAAGTCACGCAATGCCAAATTCAGTACTGACAGCCAACACAGGATTCCGCTTGGTCTTAAAGCCTTTATTGATGAGTTATTTTCACAATTCATTATGGCATAGCAGTCAAAATAGGACAAATGAGCTCGTGTATGGGACAAATTCTGGACCTTTGTCAGTGAGGTCCCCCCCCCCCCCCCCCATGCTAAAGATGCATTTTGCGCAGAAAATCTGAACGGTCTAAGTACATAAATTGCAATATTAATAAAAAAGACTCCAGGTCACAAATGTCAGTCCATGGTTTATGATATGATCAATCAAGGTTGCTTGAATTGCATTTAACAAATTTGGTCCTGTTTTCTTTGTCCATGTCCTCCTCCAGATCTACCTCTGCGTCTTCCTGCAACATTGCCTTCCATACTTATTCAGGTAAACTCAGCCGTGGCTTTTTTCTAGTGCTTTTAATAATCACAATATGTTTGACCAATAGGTGGCGACAAACAGCCATCAGAAATATTTCACTGAGTAATTCTTCAGAAATCTCATAATAAAACATAAACTTTTATGAGTGAATTATTGAATCAGTGAATGAGACTAAAAATAAATCTGATGTGTTGTACAAGATTATTAGGTTAGATTTATACATTTAGCATTATCAGCAACAGTAGCAAAGATTTTTCCCAGTATTTGACTACTGGACTTTTTTATTCAGCTGGTTATTTTTATTTTATTTATTTATTTTTCATTAATATTACAGGTTATGTTTGTTAAAGCCAAACGTTTATTGCAGTAATGTTTTTGTAATAAATGGAAAGCAAATGACATTTCATACATTAATACATTAGGTTTACTTACGATTATATTTCTCTCACCATTTCATTTTCATTTCATAAGTCACACAAAGCCGCTGAGAAACAGTGTGTGTTGACAACAACAAAAAACACGTTTCGTCAAGATGTTTGGCACCGTACGCCTTCCGTAGTAACAGGGGGACAATAAAAGGTAACGTTTTACTTCTGTTCAACAGGCAGTTCTGCAAGAGAGCAACTCGTAAACAAACTGCCGGCATACTTATAATTACAATTACAAGCTTAAATAATAATCAATGCATATTTAAATGTGTACTTAAAAGTGCTAAGCTAACAATTTTGCATTGATAAATGACCTTATGGAAACTAGACGTACAGGTGAGTCGCGTGACACTCTTGATATACCAGTGTGTGTGTGTTAAGTTTGTTCAGTTGAGTGGCATCACTGTAACATCATATGCGGGGACTGTAGTGCAATAATCTGACAAAATACTACAGAAGTTTTCCTGCTAAACATGTTTTGGAAAATTCAAACTTAATATTTCATATTTGTGTCAATTTTGTGGTCAAGAAAAGTAAAAAAAAATGTGCATCTTTTTTATTGTATTTACTCAAGAAAATTTAGGAAAGATTAGAAATTATTTATTAACAAAAACATGGAGTAAAATAGAGAAATGAGTTTATTTGATGTACTGTTTTATTCTGATAATGAGAAGTTGAACTGTAAAGCACAACATTTTTAATTTGTTTGTGTTATTAGGAAAATACCATATACATAAGAAAAAGTGGGCTCAATGTAAACCAAACTTTTCCCATTTTGTGAATGACTTCAAATGATATGGAAATCTTTTAGAACAATCACAAAACAAAAAGCACTGAAAACCTAATGATCTGAAAACGTTTAATTTCATGTAAAAGTATTTATTTTTCTATATTTTTCTCTTTCAGAAAACTGTAAATATGTAATAGCTCTTCTTCTTGTGGCACTGAATTAATAAAAAAGTGAAATAATCTGCATGTGTTGTAGACTCGAGTTTTCAACTTTCATGTTTGTCAGACTGAACCTGAAGCTTGGAGAAGCGGGTGGAAAAATACTCTGGTACTTTCTAACAGATGAGTCGCTAGTGACACAAAAAAGCTGACACTTAAGACTCAATAAAACTTGCCTTTTATTTGATAAATGTGCACAAGGCAGATGACAAACAGCTGCTCCACCTCTCCCTCTTGTGGCCAATGAGTGTAACCATATAAACAACATAAAATAAACAAAAGGTGACTTTTATTTATCAGAATATCCAATAAAACAGATTTAGAAAAGCTTAAACCGCTTTAAAGATTAAGTCTGAGGGTAATTCTCATACAACGTCATTTTCCACACAATTATGTTTAAAGTAAATGATAATAACCACAATAAATTACAATAATAGTTATTAATAATTTAAATATATATATTTCAAGGAAAATATATTACCATTTTTGAAAAATAGTATATTTTCTAGTATAGCATTTCCTGTTATTTATTTATTTTTTCTTCTGGATGAAGTCCTTACACCTTCAGACGACACTTTAAGCAGAATACTAATATCTTGCAAAATAAATAACTCATAAAATATGATGCACTGTCATCATAACAAATAATAAAGAAATGAGTTTAATATGACGTTACATAACGTTGCATTTTACAGTCACACATGACATGAATATAATTAGTATTGTCATCATTTAAAATGCAGTAAATGGTGATGTCCTTTGTGTATAATAACTGCTATGTTGTTATAAGTTTTCCATTTTTGAGCCAAATGTCAAAACTTTCCTATGGTGTGACCGTCTCAATCATAGTACTGTATATATTTTTAAAACGTCCAACAAGTTTGGTCATGGAGAAAAAAAATAGTATTAGCACTAATTAAAGATACGATTCCAACAATTAAGATAAATCATGTTATTAAGAGTTGTTTTTCTTATTTTTTACTTTGTCGCACTATAGGACATGTTTATGGTACAGTTCAGCTAAAAGACAAAAGGGAATAAAAGAACTGAAAGAACTGATAAAGTTAGTGACCCCTGATATTTTCTCCAACATAAGAAATCAAACTACATAAATATAAATCTATACATTTATTTTGGCAACCATACACACACCCTTTTCATACTGACCCTGTATCATATTATATTAGACATGTTTAACTTGTTAATCGTTTTGAAAACACAACACTGTTTGACTTGTTTTTCTCTTCCAGTAACAGGTTTGACTGACTCTTTCTCTGTGTCTCAGATGAGGAGGATGTGAAGCTCAGGACTGGTCATCACATCGTCTACACATCAATCTACAGACAAACATCACATTTGAATAAAGATTTAATGATGAAAGCCTGATCAATGTGTCAATGTTGTGCCCACTGGTGGATGATTTGTGTATCTGCATGAAAACAGCAAGAGGACAGAAAGTGAAGAGTGTGTAATCCTGCAGCTGTAGAGCAGTTTAAGATCAAGCCTCATTAAAAACACCTGAAGCTGCTAATCAATCAAGCTCATCAGCACTGATAGAAATCTCCTGACTCAACTCTTTTCTTTATTCAAGTAAAAATGAAGATTAAAAAAGTGATGTATAAGTTATTTTCAATCAATTACAGGCTGAAATGAATGAGGTTTTTGGTGACTATTTTTGTGATTGTTTGCACATTTTAAACAGAAATATGTTTCATGAATGCTGACATTTTTAATTAAAAAATAAGAAGTTTATGTGTGACAGTACATATCCCACTGCTGATATTTTTCTATCATATGATGAAAACCTCTAAACACAACTGTCCAAAGCACATGTTCACAGCACAAGCTCAGGTGATAAAGTGTTGTGAGCTCATATTTCACTGTTTACATTAAAACAATCACGTGATGATTTACCCAAGATAAATTCATAAAGGCACTAGTGGCCTTAAACAGATTTTCAGGAGGAAAGTCATGGATTTAAATCCTTTGAGTGCAAAAGTTGTTTGATCAAATACAAATCCCTCAGTAAAACTGCTGAACAATCATGTGCTTCATTGGTTAATTTGCTCATTAACTCAATTCAAACCACACAAAGCTTGTGTTAATTCTAGTGCATTTAAAAAAACTGAAATAATACTAAATATTCAATGATCTAAATCCCATCCAAAACACAAATAAAGTTTCTCAGACTCAGCTGCTCGGCTGATCTCACAAACAGTTTTCTGAGTCCTGAGGTCAAATCCAATGATTACTGATTCCAATTTGAGAATCCTTTTGATTTAATTGAAAACACACAATTACAAATGAAGGTCATCAAGAGTGAGGTTTGAACTCGGGTCTCCAAGATTAAAACGCATGACTTTAATAAGCTGAGCTACAGAGTCTGAGGAGAGCATAGTGACTGTAGATTGGCTTTTATTGCACATTTTGTATCATATTTTTGGACAGAAACATCACTACATACAAATACTTTCAAGCACACTAGCAGTCCTTGGTTTCAGTAGCTCAGTTGACTAAACCTCTGCGCTTCAATCTGAGAGTCCTGGGTTCAAATCCTGCTGTTTCTGATCTTAATTTCTAAATTGAGTGCTTTGTATCAATTTTCTGAATTAAAACATGATGTGTGATCTCAGACTCAGTGGCTCAGCTGGTAAAAACTTTGTAGTTTAACTTTAAGGTCAAGGGTTCAAATCCTGCTTATGCTGAAATCAGTGCAAAACGTTTTTGCGCAGTAAACAGCAAAAGATCTCAATGTCACCCTGTCAAAAACGCATCTTTGCTCGTCTAGCTCAGTGGCTCAGTTGATTAAAACACTATGTTTTAACTTTGGGGTCGTGGGTTCAAATCCTGCTTATGCCAAAATTAGCACAAAATGTTTTATTTATTGATAAACTGCAAAAGATCTCAATGTCACCCTGTCAAAAACACAAACTTGTCTGGCTCAGTGGCTCAAATGATTAAGACGACGTGTTTTAATGTGGGAGTCCTGGGTTCAATCCCTAATTATGCCGAAATGAGTGAAAATTTTCAACACTACTAGAATAAATATCAATACACAGCATACATAACACACAGTTCAACACAAGCCACAGTGGTGTAGTGGTTAAAAACATAGACTGGCGTGTCTGATGCAGTAAAGATGTGGGTTCAAACCCTAGATATTACGACTTTTTCTGAATTTGTCAGGAAACACTCTTTATATTCCACCCGGAAAACACACCCCACTGGCCTGACTCAGTGGCTCAGTTGGTAAAGCAATAGCCTTTCCTCTTGGAGTCCTGGGTTCGAATCCCACTATTGCATATTGTTGTCATCACAAAAAAACCAACAACATGCGCCAAACACCAGTTCTCAGCGTGTAAGCTACGATGGCACTAGTGGCTAAACACCGTTGGTTGCGGACAAGGTGACGGTTGAGACATGGGTTCGAATCCCACCTAAGAACCTACCTGGGGCGGTAAGACAAACAAGAGGGCAAGTACCTGAAGCTCAAGGACAACTGAGCACAATGTGAAACACGGACCAGAGCATGAAGTGAAACACGGACCAGAGCAAGAGTTCACCTGGAGCGGTAACACAAATGACAGTGGCGGACAAACCTGCGGTGGTAAAACAGGGATTAATGAGGAAGGCCGGACTGAATAGAGAGGAGGGCTGGAAGAGAAAGGGGCGGACCAGAGAGGAGGAGAGAGAGGCGGACGAGAGAGGCGGACCAGAGCGAGAGGTGAGACAAAGAGGGAAAAACAAAAAAAAATTTTTTTTTAAATTTCATTTTTTTTGCCAAAAATAAAAAAATTTGGTATCACCGTGGTGTTTCGAACCCCAGTCTGGTGTGATCAGTTTTGCTCTCACACCATGAGCACTGACCACTAGGCCACCAGGATCTCACACTAACAACTGTTCGGTTGTTATATTTAAAGATCACGCATGATCATGCAGTTACAAAAAAAAAAAAAGATGAAATAATGATTTTATTTATTAAAAAATTAAAAAATTAATTTGAATTAAAATCCTAAAAAAGTCAAAACATTTCAACAACACTCAACAGACATAAATAGACTCACCAGCAGTGACAGAATCAACAGAGAATGGGGAAATGGATCTTGTGTTGGTCCAGAAATCACACTATAAAGTGTTCTAAATTAATTCTGCATAAAGAAAAAGACAAAACTAAAGTTAGATCACATTACACAGCCTGACATGGTGCAAAGACACGAGTGTAAGAATACCTAAACTACAGTGTAAAACAAATACAGCAGAACAATATTGCACTTCACTACTATAGTGGCAATCAAAATAGTTTTAAATGTAATACATTACAAAACTATTCAATTAGGAAAATTATTTAAAATACAACACATCTTTGTGAATAGTTACAGAAAAAAAGACTGAGGATTAGGAACTGCCTAGATGTGCGTTATCTCTTACATAAGCAAGGGTTTGCACTTCCCCTATACAAAGGATGATTTATATCAAGCCATGCAACTTTAAAACTTGTTCAAATTTTAACTTAAGTTGTGCACTTTGTGTTAGCAGCGTATCTCTATCTATTTAAATATCTATTTCTCCTGGGTTAAAGTTATATTTGGACAGAGAATGACTGACAAGGAAAGAGCAGCATCACCATACTCCAGCAAACAAATAAAAACACCTATTCGACATGTCAACAATTATTTAAATACAATTTATGACTGATACATACTATAATACATAATATAACTGATCTATAATGAGCGCTAACGACTTTAAAAGAGGAAAATCACTAATTATGTGTGGATACTTACAGGTGACCAGAGTGACATTCTTGATGCTTGACTTCACAGCGTGTCGTTTGTTGTTAACGTTATTGATGTGCTGAAATACGTTCTGTAGAGTGACAGAGACTGTAACTGAGCTATCATCTGCAGTAACTGTACTTTAATGGCCTTAAAACATGAATAAGCAGTCGTGTCGAGGCGGCTGTCATCAGTGTCATGTTGTTGATGAGGCTCTAAAGGTGTCACAGTCACGCTGAACGTCAAAGCCGCTGACGCCGCCTAGTGGAGCGGAAGTGAATCAGTGTCCGTAGTTTTAATGCATGAAAACAAACCAGGCGTGTCTTTGAAGACGGGGTGCGTTTTTAGTTTAATATATTTTTATTCAAGTCTGTGATCTTCTTTAAATAGTCTCGAGCAGCAGATAAGCATGAAATCTAACGGATGATCAGCTTCCCAACTGAAGGGGTAAGAAATAATCAAATGTTCAATGTGTTGAACTGTAGTAGGCATAGAGCACATGGCCGAAATATAAACACAAACAGAAGAAGAGACGAGAGGTCCTACAAATATAGTATTTTACAATTTGTTCATGCTTCAAAGATATTTTTGACGCATATTATCTTTATTATTTAAGTTTAGAGTCAATAATTTATTTTATGTTATGATATTTGCAGACTCGTAAAGCCTATTTTAAAACGACTCATTTTCCAGCTCCTCATGAAGTATATCTTACAGAACTGAACCACAAAGAGGGAAAAAGACTCTTACTGGCTGACTTGGATTGCATGGGGAAATGCAAGTTCCATCAAGTTCATCCATCAGTGTCGCAAGTTTCTCTCAAGAAGAAGAAAATTTTAATTAATAAAAGTTTTATTATAAACACATTTTTAACATTTCTAAATATTTTTTCTCAGCTGTTTTTTAATAATTTAACAATTTATTTTATAATTGTAAGTTAGATGACTTATTGCAAAAGTGAATATTTGAGCACTTTTAACAGCAGACAGCAGCAGAAGGGCATTCAGTTGTCTGAATGTTGCAGTGCTCAATGGAATCAAGTGTGCATCTCTGTTCATTATGCAGATACTAATGTTTTATTTCTGCTTGATTTATTTCAGATTCCTGCAATATTTCATAGTTCAAAGCTTTGTCCAGACTAATACATTTCATTTTAATGGCATTTAAAAAGTCCTCATAAATGATTCCCTGCGCTTTCAGAAAACATCTCAGTCCACACTCAGCGAGTGGAATGTAGTGCAGCTTGAAATGCAATGTGTTGCTCTTGCTCTGATTCTACAGCTTCTTACACATTCAGCTTCAGTAAAACAGCAGCGTTTCATAATAAATAGCTACACAACTCAGAATGCTTATTTACCTGCTAATGGACAGTATGAACTTTGACAGATTAACATTCACTTAAACCATTTAAAAAGTTATGAAATTGAAGTGTTTTTAAAGTTAATATGATTTTCATTATTCTCAAAAGGTAGATGCATTTGGATAAAGTTGCCTACTGCACATTTCAGTCAAGATTGCATTGAGAAAACATTGTCATATGCAAATTAAGTAAATGCTAATGATCAATATGCAATTATTAATTATATTCTAGGTCTATATATGCTATTTTATTGTATGTTTGTTTTAAGTTATAGACCTGTCATTGTAGAACTATACTGGACAGACATTTGACAGTTATAACATAGGCCTGCTCAAATGATCACTCATGCTACAGCTTGAGAAATGCCATCCAGAGTTCAGAGGAATAATCTTTTAATTTATTATTATTGTATTGAAAATGGGGGAGAAAATGAGCCTTTTTTTATTTGCTCATCTGCTTATATTGTAAGATAAGATATTTTCCCCATGTCATCTAATCATTTCACTCATTTCTCTTATAAGTGCAGCGTATTGATAAACACATTGCCACAAGATTGATATCTTCATCAGTGAGGTTAGAATGCCAGCATCATAACTCTAGTAGTTTCATCATTTGGATCTGCTTATAACTGATGTGGTAAAAAATGATTGTTAATGAACTCGGTGGAAAACTCAGAGTGTAAACATGCATAAAAGACAAGACAAAAATGGTCAGCAGTCTGTCTGGTGTATGCTGTCTTGTATATATAGATGAATATGGGTTGTTTGCATGTATTGATACATAATTCTGATGTAGATATCCTCTGTCGGCTCATTTAGACTGTTTACATGCTGCTTTATTGCTGAACTCACAGTCAGACCTTCAGAAGAACACATGGATCAGTTGTGACTGTAGGTTTACTGTAGCTAATACAGCTTTTTTGTTTTATCATTGCTTAATCACAATTTTTAAATTAATGCTCATTTTGTCAAAACACTACACGATTTATACAGTGCTCAGCATAAATGAGTACAATCCCTTTTGAAAATGAGTATTTGTATTCATTTCTCAGTGAATATAGCGAATATGTTTGGTGCATTTAAACAAGCAGTCATATTGATCAGTTATATGGTCGCTTAGCATCTTGAGAAATAGAAAGATAATACATTTAAATGCACTAAATTAAACTAAATGTTATATTGTTTTGTTTCTCTTGATGTGCCCTAATATGTTATTTGATGTTTTTGTCATTTTTGGACAGTTTTTTGTTAGATATATTACAATATTTGCACAGATATATTATTGTAAAGCGCCCTGTAGAAAATATGAATTTAAATAAGAGATCTGTGAATACAATAGAATAAACAAAAAACTAAAAATTATTTTAAAAATACAAATTTATTACATATATCATTATAAAAAAATAGAAATCTGTTAAAGTTTAAAATAAAATAAAGAAAGTGTAGCCTATTATCATTTATTAGGCAAATAAGGAACTAGCCAGCACTTTCAACTTTCCTCAGTCAGAATTTGGGACGCTGAATTTGGTATGACGTAACTTCAGAACGGAAAGTCACGCCATGCCAAATTCAGTACTGACAGCCAACACAGGATTCCGCTTGGTCTTAAAGCCTTTATTGATGAGTTATTTTCACAATTCATTATGGCATAGCAGTCAAAATAGGAAAAATGAGCTCGTGTATGGGACAAATTCTGAACCACCCAAACCCCCCCACTGGCTACGGTCCTGTATTGTGGACATATATATTGATATATATATTGTTAGAAGTACATGAACATATATTCAACAAACAGTAAACACAAAACCAGCACTGCATACTGATGAAAATATTTATTAACATCTCTACATTGTAAAACCATTCAATTCATGCATGCTAAAGATGCATTTTGCGCAGAAAATCTGAACGGTCTAAGTACATAAATTGCAATATTAATAAAAAAGACTCCAGGTCACAAATGTCAGTCCATGGTTTATGATATGATCAATCAAGGTTGCTTGAATTGCATCTAACAAATTTGGTCCTGTTTTCTTTGTTCATGTCCTCCTCCAGATCTACCTCTGCGTCTTCCTGCAACATTGCCTTCCATACTTATTCAGGTAAACTCAGCCGTGGCTTTTTTCTAGTGCTTTTAATAATCAAAATATGTTTGACCAATAGGTGGCGACAAACAGCCATCAGAAATATTTCACTGAGTAATTCTTCAGAAATCTCATAATAAAACATAAAGTTTTATGAGTGAATTATTGAATCAGTGAATGAGACTAAAAATAAATCTGATGTGTTGTACAAGATTATTAGGTTAGATTTATACATTTAGCATTATCAGCAACAGTAGCAAAGATTTTTCCCTGTATTTGACTACTGAACTTTTTTTATTCAGCTGGTTATTTTTATTTTATTTATTTATTTTTCATTAATATTACAGGTTATGTTTGTTAAAGCCAAACGTTTATTGCAGTAATGTTTTTGTAATAAATGGAAAGCAAATGACATTTCATACATTAATACATTAGGTTTACTTACGATTATATTTCTCTCACCATTTCATTTTCATTTCATAAGTCACACAAAGCCGCTGAGAAACAGTGTGTGTTGACAACAACAAAAAACGCGTTTCGTCAAGATGTTTGGCACCGTACGCCTTCCGTAGTAACAGGGGGACAATAGAAGGTAACGTTTTACTTCTGTTCAACAGGCAGTTCTGCAAGAGAGCAACTCGTAAACAAACTGCCGGCATACTTATAATTACAATTACAAGCTTAAATAATAATCAATGCATATTTAAATGTGTACTTAAAAGTGCTAAGCTAACAATTTTGCATTGATAAATGACCTTATGGAAACTAGACGTACAGGTGAGTCGCGTGACACTCTTGATATTCTAGTGTGTGTGTGTTAAGTTTGTTCAGTTGAGTGGCATCACTGTAACATCATATGCGGGGACTGTAGTGCAATAATCTGACAAAATACTACAGAAGTTTTCCTGCTAAACATGTTTTGGAAAATTCAAACTTAATATTTCATATTTGTGTCAATTTTGTGGTCAAGAAAAATACAAACAATTGCATCTTTTTTATTGTATTTACTCAAGAAAATTTTGGAAAGATTAGAAATTATTTATTAACAAAAACATGGAGTAAAATAGAGAAATGAGTTTATTTGATGTACTGTTTTATTCTGATAATGAGAAGTTGAACTGTAAAGCACAACATTTTTAATTTGTTTGTGTTATTAGGAAAATACCATATACATAAGAAAAAGTGGGCTCAATGTAAACCAAACTTTTCCCATTTTGTGAATGACTTCAAATGATATGGAAATCTTTTAGAACAATCACAAAACAAAAAGCACTGAAAACCTAATGATCTGAAAACGTTTAATTTCATGTAAAAGTATTTATTTTTCTATATTTTTCTCTTTCAGAAAACTGTAAATATGTAATACCTCTTCTTCTTGTGGCACTGAATTAATAAAAAAGTGAAATAATCTGCATGTGTTGTAGACTCGAGTTTTCAACTTTCATGTTTGTCAGACTGAACCTGAAGCTTGGAGAAGCGGGTGGAAAAATACTCTGGTACTTTCTAACAGATGAGTCGCTAGTGACAAAAAAAGCTGACACTTAAGACTCAATAAAACTTGCCTTTTATTTGATAAATGTGCACAAGGCAGATGACAAACAGCTGCTCCACCTCTCCCTCTTGTGGCCAATGAGTGTAACCATATAAACAACATAAAATAAACAAAAGGTGACTTTTATTTATCAGAATACCCAATAAAACAGATTTAGAAAAGCTTAAAACGCTTTAAAGATTAAGTCTGAGGGTAATTCTCATACAACGTCATTTTCCACACAATTATGTTTAAAGTAAATGATAATAACCACAATAAATTACAATAATAATTATTAATAATTTAAATATATATATTTCAAGGAAAATATATTACCATTTTTGAAAAATAGTATATTTTCTAGTATAGCATTTCCTGTTATTTATTTATTTTTTTCTTCTGGATGAAGTCCTTACACCTTCAAATGACACTTTAAGCAGAATACTAATATCTTGCAAAATAAATAACTCATAAAATATGATGCACTGTCATCATAACAAATAATAAAGAAATTACTTTAATATGACGTTACATAACGTTGAATTTTACAGTCACACATGACATGAATATAATTAGTATTGTCATCATTTAAAATGCAGTAAATGGTGATTTCCTTTGTGTATAATAACTGCTATGTTGTTATATGTTTTCCATTTTTGAACCAAATGTCAAAACTTTCCTATGGTGTGACCGTCTCAATCATAGTACTGTATATATTGAAAACGTCCAACAAGTTTGGTCATGGAGAAAAAAAAATAGTATTAGCACTAATTAAAGATACGATTCCAACAATTAAGATAAATCATGTTATTAAGAGTTGTTTTTCTTATTTTTTACTTTGTCGCACTATAGGACATGTTTATGGTACAGTTCAGCTAAAAGACAAAAGGGAATAAAAGAACTGAAAGAACTGATAAAGTTAGTGACCCCTGATATTTTCTCCAACATAAGAAATCAAACTACATAAATATAAATCTATACATTTATTTTGGCAACCATACACACACCCTTTTCATACTGACCCTGTATCATATTATATTAGACATGTTTAACTTGTTAATCGTTTTGAAAACACAACACTGTTTGACTTATTCTGCTCTTCCAGTAACAGGTTTGACTGAATCTTTCTCTGTGTCTCAGATGAGGAGGATGTGAAGCTTAGGATTGGTCATCACATCGTCTACACATCAATCTACAGACAAACATCTCATTTTAATAAAGATTTAATGATGAAAACCTGATCAATGTGTCAATGTTGTGCCCACTGGTGGATGATTTGTGTATCTGCATGAAAACAGCAAGAGGACAGAAAGTGAAGAGTGTGTAATCCTGCAGCTGTAGAGCAGTTTAAGATCAAGCCTCATTAAAAACACCTGAAGCTGCTAATCAATCAAGCTCATCAGCACTGATAGAAATCTCCTGACTCAACTCTTTTCTTTATTCAAGTAAAAATGAAGATTAAAAAAGTGATGTATAAGTTATTTTCAATCAATTACAGGCTGAAATGAATGAGGTTTTTGGTGACTTTTTTTGTGATTGTTTGCACATTTTAAACAGAAATATGTTTCATGAATGCTGACATTTTTAATTAAAAAATAAGAAGTTTATGTGTGACAGTACATATCCCACTGCTGATATTTTTCTATCATATGATGAAAACCTCTAAACACAACTGTCCAAAGCACATGTTCACAGCACAAGCTCAGGTGATAAAGTGTTGTGAGCTCATATTTCACTGTTTACATTAAAACAATCACATGATGATTTACCCAAGATAAATTCATAAAGGCACTAGTGGCCTTAAACAGATTTTCAGGAGGAAAGTCATGGATTTAAATCCTTTGAGTGCAAAAGTTGTTTGATCAAATACAAATCCCTCAGTAAAACTGCTGAACAATCATGTGCTTCATTGGTTAATTTGCTCATTAACTCAATTCAAACCACACAAAGCTTGTGTTAATTCTAGTCCATTTAAAAAAACTGAAATAATACTAAATATTCAATGATCTAAATCCCATCCAAAACACAAAGTTTCTCAGACTCAGCTGCTCGGCTGATCTCACAAACAGTTTTCTGAGTCCTGAGGTCAAATCCAATGATTACTGATTCCAATTTGAGAATCCTTTTGATTTAATTGAAAACACACAATTACAAATGAAGGTCATCAAGAGTGAGGTTTGAACTCGGGTCTCCAAGACTAAAACGCATGACTTTAATAAGCTGAGCTACAGAGTCTGAGGAGAGCATAGTGACTGTAGATTGGCTTTTATTGCACATTTTGCATCATATTTTTGGACAGAAACATCACTACATACAAATACTTCAAAGCACACTAGCAGTCCTTGGTTTCAGTAGCTCAGTTGACTAAACCTCTGCGCTTCAATCTGAGAGTCCTGGGTTCAAATCCTGCTGTTGCTGATCTTAATTTCTAAATTGAGTGCTTTGTATCAATTTTCTGAATTAAAACATGATGTGTGATCTCAGACTCAGTGGCTCAGCTGGTAAAAACTTTGTGGTTTAACTTTAAGGTCGAGGGTTCAAATCCTGCTTATGCTGAAATCAGTGCAAAACGTTTTTTAGCAGTAAACAGCAAAAGATCTCAATGTCACCCTGTCAAAAACACATCTTTGCTCGTCTAACTCTGTGGCTCAGTTGATTAAAACACTATGTTTTAACTTTGGGGTCGTGGGTTCAAATCCTGCTTATGTCAAAATTAGCACAAAATGTTTTATTTATTGATAAAGTGCAAAAGATCTCAATGTCACCCTGTCAAAAACACTTTCCTACTCGTCTGGCTCAGTGGCTCAAATAATTAAGACGCTGTGTTTTAATGTGGGAGTCCTGGGTTCAAACCCTAATTATGCCGAAATTAGTGAAAATTTTCAACACTACTAGAATAAATATCAATACACAGCATACATAACACACACCTCAACACAAGCCACAGTGGTGTAGTGGTTAAAAACATAGACTGGAGTGTCTGATGCAGTAAAGATGTGGGTTCAAACCCCAAATATTATGTCTTTTTCCGAATTTGTCGGGAAACACTCTTTATACTCCTCTCGGAAAACACACCCCACTGGCCTGACTCAGTGGCTCAGTTGGTAAAGCATTAGCCTTTCCTCTTGGAGTCCTGGGTTCAAATCCCACTATTGCATATTGTTGTCATCAAAAAAACACCACCAACATGCGCCAAACACCAGTTCTCAGCGTGTAAGCTACGATGGCACTAGTGGCTAAACACCGTTGGTTGCGGACAAGGTGACGGTTGAGACATGGGTTCGAATCCCACCTAAGAACCTACCTGGGGCGGTAAGACAAACAAGAGGGCAAGTACCTGAAGCTCAAGGACAAATGAGCACAATGTGAAACACGGACCAGAGCATGAAGTGAAACACGGACCAGAGCAAGAGTTCACCTGGAGCGGTTACACAAATGACAATGGCGGATAAACCTACGGTGGTAAAACAGAGATGCATGAGGAAGGCCGGACTGAGTAGAGAGGAGGGCTGAAAGAGAAAGGGGCGGACCAGAGAGGAGGAGAGAGTGGCAGATCGGAGATGAGGGGCGGAGCAGAGATGAAGAGAGAAAGGCGGACCGGAGCGAGAGGTGTGGCAAAGCAGAAAAAGAGGGGAAAAAAAAAACTTTTTTTTTTTAAAAATCATTTTTTTTTGACAAAAATAAAAAAATTTGGTATCACCGTGGTGTTTCGAACCCCAGTCTCGTGTGATCAGTTTTGCTCTCACACCATGAGCACTGACCACTAGGCCACCAGGATCTCACACTAACAACTGTTCGGTTGTTATATTTAAAGATCACGCACGATCATGCAGTTACAAAAAAAAAAAAAAGATGAAATTATGATTCTATTTATTAAAAAAAATAAAAATTAATTCTAATTAAAATCCTAAAAAAGTCAAAACATTTCAAAAACACTCAACAGACATAAATAGACTCACCAGCAGTGACAGAATCAACAGAGAATGGGGAAATGGATCTTGTGTTGGTCCAGAAATCACACTATAAAGTGTTCTAAATTAATTCTGCATAAAGAAAAAGACAAAACTGAAGTTAGACCACATTACACAGCCTGACATGGTGCAAAGACACGAGTGTAAGAATACCTAAACTACAGTGTGAAACAAATACAGCAGAAAAAATATTGCACTTCACTACTCAGAATATTTTTAAATGTAATACATTACAAAACTATTCAATTAAGAAAATTATTTAAAATACAACACATCTTTGTGAATAGTTACAGAAAAAAAGACTGAGGATTAGGAACTGCCTAGATGTGCGTTATCTCTTACATAAGCAAGGGTTTGCACTTCCCCTATACAAAGGATGATTTATGCAACTTTAAAATTTGTTCAAAGTTTAACTTAAATTCTAGAATTTTATTTTGCATCTGCTTTGTGCACTTTGTGTTAGCAGCGTATCGCTTGTTATTAAATAACAATGTTAATCTTACAGACAAATACTTATGCATTACCTGTCACTCAGCAGATGTCCATCATTACAGTCAATGTCTGACCACATGCTTCTGCTGGACCAAACACCCTTTATTCTGTAAAGGAAAGACAAATAAACTTTTAAAAACACTTCATATCAAAGTTCTATTTACTCTGTCATCTGACATGCTCAACACAACACTACTTTAGGTTAGTGAAAACACAACAGCTTATTTGTTCTACCTAATAAGCTTTAGAAAAATCTCCATCCTAAATTCACATGACAATAACAGGAAGTTCATCAAGAGAGGAACATGTAAACAGTCTTTGTGAAACCTTCATAAAGGTGAGACTGCCTTCATACACATTTCATTATTAAATATCTATTTCTCCTGGGTTAAAGTTATATTTGGACAGAGAATGACTGACAAGGAAAGAGCAGCATCACCATACTCCAGCAAACAAATAAAAACACCTATTCGACAAGTCAATAATTATTTAAATACAATTTATGACTGATACATACTATAATACATAATATAACTGATCTATAATGAGCGCTAACGACTTTAAAAGAGGAAAATCACTAATTATGTGTGGATACTTACAGGTGACCAGAGTGACATGCTTGATGCTTGACTTCACAGCGTGTCGTTTGTTATTAACGTTATTGATGGGCTGAAATATATGCTGTTGAGTGACAGAGACTGTAACTGAGCTGTTCTCTGCAGTAACTGTACTTTAATGGCCTTAAAACATGAATAAGCAGTCGTGTCGAGGCAGTTGTCATCAGTGTCATGTTGTTGATGAGGCTCTAAAGGTGTCACAGTCACGCTGAACGTCAAAGCCGCTGACGCCGCCTAGTGGAGCGGAAGTGAATCAGTGTCAGTAGTTTTAATGCATGAAAACAAACTAGAAGTGTCTTTGGAGACGGGATGCGTTTTTAGTTACATATATTTAAAATCAAGTCTGTGATCTTCTTTAAATAGTCTCGAGCAGCAGATAAACATGGAATCTAACGGATGATCAGCTTCACAACTGAAGGGGTAAGAAATAATCAAATGTCCAATGTGTTGAACTGTAGTAGGCATAGAGCACATGGCCGAAATATAAACACAAACAGAAGAAGAGACGAGAGGTCCTACAAATATAGTATTTTACAATTTGTTTAGGCTTCAAAGATATATTTTTGACGCAAAGTTATCTTTATTATTTAAGTTTAGAGTCAATAATTTATTTCATGTTATGATATTTGCAGACTCGTAAAGCCTATTTTAAAACGACTCATTTTCCAGCTCCTCATGAAGTATATCTTACAGAACTGAACCACAAAGAGGGAAAAAGACTCTTACTGGCTGACTTGGATTCCATGGGGAAATGCAAGTTCCATCAAGTTCATCCATCAGTGTCGCAAGTTTCTCTCAAGAAGAAGAAAATTTAAATTAATAAAAGTTTTATTATAAACACATTTTTAACATTTCTAAATATTTTTTCTCAGCTGTTTTTTAATAATTTAATAATTTATAATTGTAAGTTAGATGACTTATTGCAAAAGTGAATATTTGAGCGCTTTTAACAGCAGACAGCAGCAGAAGGGTATTCAGTTGTCTGAATGTTGCTGTGCTTAATGGAATCAAGTGTGCATCTCTGTTCATTATGCAGATACTAATGTTTTATTTCTGCTTGATTTATTTCAGATTCCTGCAATATTTCATAGTTCAAAGCTTTGTCCAGACTAATACATTTCATTTTAATGGCATTTAAAAAGTCCTCATAAATGATTCCCTGCGCTTTCAGAAAACATCTCAGTCCACACTCAGCGAGTGGAATGTAGTGCAGCTTGAAATGCAATGTGTTGCTCTTGCTCTGATTCTACAGCTTCTTACACATTCAGCTTCAGTAAAACAGCAGCATTTCATAATAAATAGCTACACAACTCAGAATGCTTATTTAACTGCTAATGGACAGTAAGAACTTTGACAGATTAACATTCACTTAAACCATTTAAAAAGTTATGAAATTGAAGTGTTTTTAAAGTTAATATGATTTTCATTATTCTGAAAAGGTAGATGCATTTGGATAAAGTTGCCTACTGCACATTTCAGTCAAGATTGCATTAAGAAAACATTGTCATATGCAAATGAAGTAAATGCTAATGATCAATATGCAATTATTAATTATATTCTAGGTCTATATATGCTATTTTATTGAATGTTTTAAGGTATAGACCTGTCATTGTAGACCTATACTGGACAGACATTTGACAGTTATAACATAGGCCTGCTCAAATGATCACTCATGCTACAGCTTGAGAAATGCCATCCAGAGTTCAGAGGAATAATCTTTTACTTTATTATTATTGTATTGAAAATGGGGGAGAAAATGAGCATTTTTTTATTTGCTCCGTCTGCTTATATTGTAAGATAAGATATTTTCCCCATGTCATCTAATCATTTCACTCATTTCTCTTATAAGTGCAGGGTATTGATAAACACATTGTCACAAGATTGATATCTTCATCAGTGAGGTTAGAATGCCAGCATCATAACTCTAGTAGTTTCATCATCTGGATCTGCTTATAACTGATGTGGTAAAAAATGATTGTTAATGAACTCGGTAGAAAACTCTGAGTGTAAACATGCATAAAAGACAAGACAAAAATGGTCAGCAGTCTGTCTGGTGTATGCTGTCTTGTATATATAGATAAGTATGGGTTGTTTGCATGTATTGATACATAATTCTGATGTAGATATCCTCTGTCGGCTCATTTAGACTGTTTACATGCTTTATTGCTGAACTCACAGTCAGACCTTCAGAAGAACACATGGATCAGTTGTGACTGTAGGTTTACTGCAGCTAATACAGCTTTTTTTTACTATTGCTTAATCACAATTTTTAAATTAATGCTCATTTTGTCAAAACACTACACGATTTATACAGTGCTCAGCATAAATGAGTACAATCCCTTTTGAAAATGAGTATTTGTATTCATTTCTCAGTGAATATAGCGAATATGTTTGGTGCATTTAAACAAGCAGTCATATTGATCAGTTATATAGTCGCTTAGCATCTTGAGAAATAGAAAGATAATACATTTAAATGCACTAAATTAAACTGAATGTTATGTTGTTTTGTTTCTCTTGATGTGCCCTAATATGTTATTTGATGTTTTTGTCATTTTTGGACAGTTTTTTTGTTAGATATATTATAATATTTGCACAGATATATTATTGTAAAGCGCCCTGTAGAAAATATGAATTTAAATAAGAGATCTGTGAATACAATAGAATAAACAAAAAAACTAAAAATTATTTTAAAAATACAAATTTATTACATATATCATTATAAAAAAATAGAAATCTGTTAAAGTTTAAAATAAAATAAAGAAAGTGTAGCCTATTATCATTTATTAGGCAAATATGGAACTAGCCAGCACTTTCAACTTTCCTCAGTCAGAATTTGGGACGCTGAATTTGGTATGACGTAACTTCAGAACGGAAAGTCACGCCATGCCAAATTCAGTACTGACAGCCAACACAGGATTCCGCTTGGTCTTAAAGCCTTTATTGATGAGTTATTTTCACAATTCATAATGGCATAGCAGTCAAAATAGGACAAATGAGCTCGTGTATGGGACAAATTCTGGACCTTTGTCAGTGAGGTCTTTCGAACCCCCCCCCCCCCCCCCCCATGCTAAAGATGCATTTTGCGCAGAAAATCTGAACGGTCTAAGTACATAAATCGCAATATTAATAAAAAAGACTCCAGGTCACAAATGTCAGTCCATGGTTTATGATATGATCAATCAAGGTTGCTTGAATTGCATTTAACAAATTTGATCCTGTTTTCTTTGTCTCCAGATCTACCTCTGCGTCTTCCTGCAACATTGCCTTCCATACTTATTCAGGTAAACTCAGCCGTGGCTTTTTTCTAGTGCTTTTAATAATCACAATATGTTTGACCAAAAGGTGGCGACAAACAGCCATCAGAAATATTTCACTGAGTAATTCTTCAGAAATCTCATAATAAAACATAAACTTTTATGAGTGAATTATTGAATCAGTGAATGAGACTAAAAATAAATCTGATGTGTTGTACAAGATTATTAGGTTAGATTTATACATTTAGCATTATCAGCAACAGTAGCAAAGATTTTTCCCTGTATTTGACTACTGGACTTTTTTATTCAGCTGGTTATTTTTATTTTATTTATTTATTTTTCATTAATATTACAGGTTATGTTTGTTAAAGCCAAACGTTTATTGCAGTAATGTTTTTGTAATAAATGGAAAGCACATGACATTTCATACATTAATACATTAGGTTTACTTACGATTATATTTCTCTCACCATTTCATTTTCATTTCATAAGTCACACAAAGCCGCTGAGAAACAGTGTGTGTTGACAACAACAAAAAACACGTTTCGTCAAGATGTTTGGCACCGTACGCCTTCCGTAGTAACAGGTAGACAATAAAAGGTAACGTTTTACTTCTGTTCAACAGGCAGTTCTGCAAGAAAGCAACTCGTAAACAAACTGCCGGCATACTTATAATTACAATTACAAGCTTAAATAATAATCAATGCATATTTAAATGTGTACTTAAAAGTGCTAAGCTAACAATTTTGCATTGATAAATGACCTTATGGAAACTAGACGTACAGGTGAGTCGCGTGACACTCTTGATATTCTAGTGTGTGTGTTAAGTTTGTTCAGTTGAGTGCCATCACTGTAACATCATATGCGGGGACTGTAGTGCAATAATCTGACAAAATACTACAGAAGTTTTCCTGCTAAACATGTTTTGGAAAATTCAAACTTAATATTTCATATTTGTGTCAATTTTGTGGTCAAGAAAAATAAAAAAAATGTGCATCTTTTTTATTGTATTTACTCAAGAAAATTTAGGAAAGATTAGAAATTATTTATTAACAAAAACATGAAGTATAATAGAGAAATGAGTTTATTTGATGTACTGTTTTATTCTGATAATGAGAAGTTGAACTGTAAAGCACAACATTTTTAATTTGTTTGTGTTATTAGGAAAATACCATATACATAAGAAAAAGTGGGCTCAATGTAAACCAAACTTTTCCCATTTTGTGAATGACTTCAAATGATATGGAAATCTTTTAGAACAATCACAAAACAAAAAGCACTGAAAACCTAATGATCTGAAAACGTTTAATTTCATGTAAAAGTATTTATTTTTATACATTTTTCTCTTTCAGAAAACTGTAAATATGTAATAGCTCTTCTTCTTGTGGCACTGAATTAATAAAAAAGTGAAATAATCTGCATGTGTTGTAGACTCGAGTTTTCAACTTTCATGTTTGTCAGACTGAACCTGAAGCTTGGAGAAGCGGGTGGAAAAATACTCTGGTACTTTCTAACAGATGAGTCGCTAGTGACAAAAAAAGCTGACACTTAAGACTCAATAAAACTTGCCTTTTATTTGATAAATGTGCACAAGGCAGATGACAAACAGCTGCTCCACCTCTCCCTCTTGTGGCCAATGAGTGTAACCATATAAACAACATA
Source organism: Danio aesculapii (assembly GCF_903798145.1). NCBI lineage: Eukaryota > Metazoa > Chordata > Actinopteri > Cypriniformes > Danionidae > Danio > Danio aesculapii. The sequence continues at coordinate 43,249,531 of NC_079438.1, forward strand.
AAATAAACAAAAGGTGACTTTTATTTATCAGAATATCCAATAAAACAGATTTTGAAAAGCTTAAACCGCTTTAAAGATTAAGTCTGAGGGTAATTCTCATACAACGTCATTTTCCACACAATTATGTTTAAGGTAAATGATAATAACCACAATAAATTACAATAATAATTATTAATAATTTAAATATATATATTTCAAGGAAAATATATTACCATTTTTGAAAAATAGTATATTTTCTAGTATAGCATTTCCTGTTATTTATTTATTTTTTCTTCTGGATGAAGTCCTTACACCTTCAAATGACACTTTAAGCAGAATACTAATATCTTGAAAAATAAATAACTCATAAAATATGATGCACTGTCATCATAACAAATAATAAAGAAATGAGTTTAATATGACGTTACATAACGTTGCATTTTACAGTCACACATGACATGAATATAATTAGTATTGTCATCATTTAAAATGCAGTAAATGGTGATTTCCTTTGTGTATAATAACTGCTATATTGTTATAAGTTTTCCATTTTTGAGCCAAATGTCAAAACTTTCCTATGGTGTGACCGTCTCAATCATAGTACTGTGTATATTGAAAACGTCCAACAAGTTTGGTCATGGAGAAAAAAAATAGTATTAGCACTAATTAAAGATACGATTCCAACAATTAAGATAAATCATGTTATTAAGAGTTGTTTTTCTTATTTTTTTTACTTTGTCGCACTATAGGACATGTTTATGGTACAGTTCAGCTAAAAGACAAAAGGGAATAAAAGAACTGAAAGAACTGATAAAGTTAATGACCCCTGATATTTTCTCCAACATAAGAAATCAAACTACATAAATATAAATCTATACATTTATTTTGGCAACCATACACACACCCTTTTCATACTGACCCTGTACCATATTATATTAGACATGTTTAACTTGTTAATCGTTTTGAAAACACAACACTGTTTGACTTATTCTTCTCTTCCAGTAACAGGTTTGACTGAATCTTTCTCTGTGTCTCAGATGTGGAGGATGTGAAGCTCAGGATTGGTCACCACATCGTCTACACATCAATCTACAGACAAACATCTCATTTGAATAAAGATTTAATGATGAAAGCCTGATCAATGTGTCAATGTTGTGCCCACTGGTGGATGATTTGTGTATCTGCATGAAAACAGCAAGAGGACAGAAAGTAAAGAGTGTGTAATCCTGCAGCTGTAGAGCAGTTTAAGATCAAGCCTCATTAAAAACACCTGAAGCTGCTAATCAATCAAGCTCATCAGCACTGATAGAAATCTCCTGACTCAACTCTTTTCTTTATTCAAGTAAAAATGAAGATTAAAAAAGTGATGTATAAGTTATTTTCAATCAATTACAGGCTGAAATGAATGAGGTTTTTGGTGACTATTTTTGTGATTGTTTGCACATTTTAAACAGAAATATGTTTCATGAATGCTGACATTTTTAATTAAAAAATAAGAAGTTTATGTGTGACAGTACATATCCCACTGCTGATATTTTTCTATAATATGATGAAAACCTCTAAACACAACTGTCCAAAGCACATGTTCACAGCACAAGCTCAGGTGATAAAGTGTTGTGAGCTCATATTTCACTGTTTACATTAAAACAATCACATGATGATTTACCCAAGATAAATTCATAAAGGCACTAGTGGCCTTAAACAGATTTTCAGAGGGAAAGTCATGGATTTAAATCCTTTGAGTGCAAAAGTTGTTTGATCAAATACAAATCCCTCAGTAAAACTGCTGAACAATCATGTGCTTCATTGGTTAATTTGCTCATTAACTCAATACAAACCACACAAAGCTTGTGTTAATTCTAGTGCATTTAAAAAAACTGAAATAATACTAAATATTCAATGATCTGAATCCCATCCAAAACACAAATAAAGTTTCTCAGACTCAGCTGCTCGGCTGATCTCTCAAACAGTTTTCTGAGTCCTGAGGTCAAATCCAATGATTACTGATTCCAATTTGAGAATCCTTTTGATTTAATTGAAAACACAATTACAAATGAAGGTCATCAAGAGTGAGGTTTGAACTCGGGTCTCCAAGATTAAAACGCATGACTTTAATAAGCTGAGCTACAGAGTCTGAGGAGAGCATAGTGACTGTAGATTGGCTTTTATTGCACATTTTGCATCATATTTTTAGACAGAAACATCACTACACACAAATACTTCAAAGCACACTAGCAGTCCTTGGTTTCAGTAGCTCAGTTGACTAAACCTCTGCGCTTCAATCTGAGAGTCCTGGGTTCAAATCCTGCTGTTGCTGATCTTAATTTCTAAATTGAGTGCTTTGTATCAATTTTCTGAATTAAAACATGATGTGTGATCTCAGACTCAGTGGCTCAGCTGGTAAAAACTTTGTAGTTTAACTTTAAGGTCAAGAGTTCAAGTCCTGCTTATGCTGAAATCAGTGCAAAACGTTTTTTAGCAGTAAACAGCAAAAGATCTCAATGTCACCCTGTCAAATACGCATCTTTGCTCGTCTAACTCTGTGGCTCAGTTAATTAACACACTATGTTTTAACTTTGGGGTCGTGGGTTCAAATCCTGCTTATGTCAAAATTAGCACAAAATGTTTTATTTATTGATAAAGTGCAAAAGATCTCAATGTCACCCTGTCAAAAACACTTTCCTACTCGTCTGGCTCAGTGGCTCAAATGATTAAAACGCTGTGTTTTAATGTGGGAGTCCTGGGTTCAAACCCTAATTATGCCGAAATTAGTGAAAATTTTCAACACTACTAGAATAAATATCAGTACACAGCATACATAACACACAACTCAACACAAGCCACAGTGGTGTAGTGGTTAAAAACATAGACTGGAGTGTCTGATGCAGTAAAGATGTGGGTTCAAACCCCAAATATTATGTCTTTTTCCGAATTTGTCAGGAAACACTCTTTATATTCCACCCGGAAAACACACCCCTCTGGCCTGACTCAGTGGCTCAGTTGGTAAAGCATTAGCCTTTCCTCTTGGAGTCCTGGGTTCAAATCCCACTATTGCATATTGTTGTCATCAAAAAAACACCACCAACATGCGCCAAACACCAGTTCTCAGCGTGTAAGCTACGATGGCACTAGTGGCTAAACACCGTTGGTTGCGGACAAGGTGACGGTTGAGACATGGGTTCGAATCCCACCTATGAACCTACCTGGGGCGGTAAGACAAACAAGAGGGCAAGTACCTGAAGCTCAAGGACAACTGAGCACAATGTGAAACACGGACCAGAGCATGAAGTGAAACACGGACCAGAGCAAGAGTTCACCTGAAGCGGTTACACAAATGACAGAGGCGGATAAACCTGCGGTGGTAAAACAGAGATGCATGAGGAAGGCCGGACTGAGTAGAGAGGAGGGCTGAAAGAGAAAGGGGCGGACCAGAGAGGAGGAGAGAGAGGCAGGCCAGAGACGAGAGGCGGAGCAGAGATGAAGAGAGAAAGGCGGACCGGAGCGAGAGGTGTGGCAAAGCAGAAAAAGAGGGGAAAAAAAAACTTTTTTTTTTTTTTAAAATCATTTTTTTTTTTGTCAAAAATAAAAAAATTTGGTATCACCGTGGTGTTTCGAACCCCAGTCTCCTGTGATCAGTTTTGCTCTCACACCATGAGCACTGACCACTAGGCCACCAGGATCTCACACTAACAAGTGTTCGGTTGTTATATTTAAAGATCACGCAAGATCATGCAGTTACAAAAAAAAAAAAAGATGAAATAATGATTTTATTTATTAAAAAAAATAAAAATTAATTCTAATTAAAATCCTAAAAAAGTCAAAACATTTCAAAAACACTCAACAGACATAAATAGACTCACCAGCAGTGGCAGAATCAACAGAGAATGGGGAAATGGATCTTGTGTTGGTCCAGAAATCACACTATAAAGTGTTCTAAATTAATTCTGCATAAAGAAAAAGACAAAACTGAAGTTAGACCACATTACACACCCTGACATGGTGCAAAGACACGAGTGTAAGAATACCTAAACTACAGCGTGAAACAAATACAGCAGAAAAAATATTGCACTTCACTACTATAGTGGCAATCAGAATAGTTTTAAATGTAATACATTACAAAACTATTCAATTAGGAAAATTATTTAAAATACAACACATCTTTGTGAATAGTTACAGAAAAAAAGACTGAGGATTAGGAACTGCCTAGATGTGCGTTATCTCTTACATAAGCAAGGGTTTGCACTTCCCCTATACAAAGGATGATTTATGCAACTTTAAAATTTGTTCAAAGTTTAACTTAAATTATAGAACTTTATTTTGCATCTGCTTTGTGCACTTTGTGTGAGCAGCGTATCGCTTGTTATTAAATAACAATGTTAATCTTACAGACAAATACTTATGCATTACCTGTCACTCAGCAGATGTCCATCATTACAGTCAATGTCTGACCACATGCTTCTGCTGGACCAAACACCCTTTATTCTGTGAAGGAAAGACAAATAAACTTTTAAAAACACTTCATATCAAAGTTCTATTTACTCTGTCATCTGACATGCTCAACACAACACTACTTTAGGTTAGTGAAAACACAACAGCTTATTTGTTCTACCTAATAAGCTTTAGAAAAATCTCCATCCTAAATTCACATGACAATAACAGGAAGTTCATCAAGAGAGCAACATGTAAACAGTCTTTGTGAAACCTTCATAAAGGTGAGACTGCCTTCATACACATTTCATTATTAAATATCTATTTCTCCTGGGTTAAAGTTATATTTGAACAGAGAATGACTGACAAGGAAAGAGCAGCATCACCATACTCCAGCAAACAAATAAAAACACCTATTCGACAAGTCAATAATTATTTAAATACAATTTATGACTGATACATACTATAATACATAATATAACTGATCTATAATGAGCGCTAACGACTTTAAAAGAGGAAAATCACTAATTATGTGTGGATACTTACAGGTGACCAGAGTGACATGCTTGATGCTTGACTTCACAGCGTGTCGTTTGTTATTAACGTTATTGATGGGCTGAAATATATGCTGTTGAGTGACAGAGACTGTAACTGAGCTGTTATCTGCAGTAACTGTACTTTAATGGCCTTAAAACATAAATAAGCAGTCGTGTCGAGGCGGCTGTCATCAGTGTCATGTTGTTGATGAGGCTCTAAAGGTGTCACAGTCACGCTGAACGTCAAAGCCGCTGACGCCGCCTAGTGGAGCGGAAGTGAATCAGTGTCAGTAGTTTTAATGCATGAAAACAAACCAGGCGTGTCTTTGAAGACGGGGTGCGTTTTTAGTTTAATATATTTTTATTCAAGTCTGTGATCTTCTTTAAATAGTCTCGAGCAGCAGATAAACATGGAATCTAACGGATGATCAGCTTCCCAACTGAAGGGGTAAGAAATAATCAAATGTTCAATGTGTTGAACTGTAGTAGGCATAGAGCACATGGCCGAAATATAAACACAAACAGAAGAAGAGACGAGAGGTCCTACAAATATAGTATTTTACAATTTGTTTAGGCTTCAAAGATATATTTTTGACGCAAATTTATCTTTATTATTTAAGTTTAGAGTCAATAATTTATTTCATGTTATGATATTTGCAGACTCCTAAAGCCTATTTTAAAACGACTCATTTTCCAGCTCCTCCTTGTGGACATGAAGTATATCTTACAGAACTGAACCACAAAGAGGGAAAAAGACTCTTACTGGCTGACTTGGATTGCATGGGGAAATGCAAGTTCCATCAAGTTCATCCATCAGTGTCGCAAGTTTCTCTCAAGAAGAAAATTTAAATTAATAAAAGTTTTATTATAAACACATTTTTAACATTTCTAAATATTTTTTCTCAGCTGTTTTTTAATAATTTAATAATTTATTTTATAATTGTAAGTTAGATGACCTATTGCAAAAGTGAATATTTGAGCGCTTTTAACAGCAGACAGCAGCAGAAGGGCATTCAGTTGTCTGAATGTTGCAGTGCTTAATGGAATCAAGTGTGCATCTCTGTTCATTATGCAGATACTAATGTTTTATTTCTGCTTGATTTATTTCAGATTCCTGCAATATTTCAAAGTTCAAAGCTTTGTCCAGACTAATACATTTCATTTTAATGGCATTTAAAAAGTCCTCATAAATGATTCCCTGCACTTTCAGAAAACATCTCAGTCCACACTCAGCGAGTGGAATGTAGTGCAGCTTGAAATGCAATGTGTTGCTCTTGCTCTGATTCTACTGCTTCTTACACATTCAGCTTCAGTAAAACAGCAGCATTTCATAATAAATAGCTAACACAACTCAGAATGCTTATTTACCTGCTAATGGACAGTAAGAACTTTGACAGATTAACATTCTCTTAAACCATTTAAAAAGTTATGAAATTGAAGTCTTTTTAAAGTTAATATGATTTTCATTACTCTGAAAAGGTAGATGCATTTGGATAAAGTTGCCTACTGCACATTTCAGTCAAGATTGCATTAAGAAAACATTGTCATATGCAAATTAAGTAAATGCTAATGATCAATATGCAATTATTAATTATATTCTAGGTCTATATATGCTATTTTATTGTATGTTTGTTTTAAGTTATAGACCTGTCATTGTAGAACTATACTGGACAGACATTTGACAGTTATAACATAGGCCTGCTCAAATGATCACTCATGCTACAGCTTGAGAAATGCCATCCAGAGTTGAGAGGAATAATCTTTTAATTTATTATTATTGTATTGAAAATGGGGGAGAAAATGAGCATTTTTTTTTGCTCATCTGCTTATATTGTAAGATAAGATATTTTCCCCATGTCATCTAATCATTTCACTCATTTCTCTTATAAGTGCAGCGTATTGATAAACACATTGCCACAAGATTGATATCTTCATCAGTGAGGTTAGAATGCCAGCATCATAACTCTAGTAGTTTCATCATCTGGATCTGCTTATAACTGATGTGGTAAAAATGATTGTTGTTAATGAACTCGGTGGCAAACTCCGAGTGTAAACATGCATAAAAGACAAGACAAAAATGGTCACCAGTCTGTCTGGTGTATGCTGTCTTGTATATATAGATAAGTATGGGTTGTTTGCATGTATTGATACATAATTCTGATGTAGATATCCTCTGTCGGCTCATTTAGACTGTTTACATGCTGCTTTATTGCTGAACTCACAGTCAGACCTTCAGAAGAACACATGGATCAGTTGTGACTGTAGGTTTACTGCAGCTAATACAGCTTTTTTGTTTTATCATTGCTTAATCACAATTTTTAAATTAATGCTCATTTTGTCAAAACACTACACGATTTATACAGTGCTCAGCATAAATGAGTACAATCCCTTTTGAAAATGAGTATTTGTATTCATTTCTCAGTGATTATAGCGAATATGTTTGGTGCATTTAAACAAGCAGTCATATTGATCAGTTATATGGTCGCTTAGCATCTTGAGAAATAGAAAGATAATACATTTAAATGCACTAAATTAAACTAAATGTTATATTGTTTTGTTTCTCTTGATGTGCCCTAATATGTTATTTGATGTTTTTGTCATTTTTGGACAGTTTTTTTGTTAGATATATTATAATATTTGCACAGATATATTATTGTAAAGCGCCCTGTAGAAAATATGAAATCACTGTAACATCATATGCGGGGACTGTAGTGCAATAATCTGACAAAATACTACAGAAGTTTTCCTGCTAAACATGTTTTGGAAAATTCAAACTTAATATTTCATATTTGTGTCAATTTTGTGGTCAAGAAAAAAAAAATGTGCATCTTTTTTATTGTATTTACTCAAGAAAATTTAGGAAAGATTAGAAATTATTTATTAACAAAAACATGGAGTATAATAGAGAAATGAGTTTATTTGATGTACTGTTTTATTCTGATAATGAGAAGTTGAACTGTAAAGCACAACATTTTTCATTTGTTTGTGTTATTAGGAAAATACCATATACATAAGAAAAAGTGGGCTCAATGTAAACCAAACTTTTCCCATTTTGTGAATGACTTCAAATGATATGGAAATCTTTTAGAACAATCACAAAACAAAAAGCACTGAAAACCTAATGATCTGAAAACGTTTAATTTCATGTAAAAGTATTTATTTTTCTATATTTTTCTCTTTCAGAAAACTGTAAATATGTAATACCTCTTCTTCTTGTGGCACTGAATTAATAAAAAAGTGAAATAATCTGCATGTGTTGTAGACTCGAGTTTTCAACTTTCATGTTTGTCAGACTGAACCTGAAGCTTGGAGAAGCGGGTGGAAAAATACTCTGGTACTTTCTAACAGATGAGTCGCTAGTGACACAAAAAAGCTGACACTTAAGACTCAATAAAACTTGCCTTTTATTTGATAAATGTGCACAAGGCAGATGACAAACAGCTGCTCCACCTCTCCCTCTTGTGGCCAATGAGTGTAACCATATAAACAACATAAAATAAACAAAAGGTGACTTTTATTTATCAGAATATCCAATAAAACAGATTTAGAAAAGCTTAAACCGCTTTAAAGATTAAGTCTGAGGGTAATTCTCATACAACGTCATTTTCCACACAATTATGTTTAAGGTAAATGATAATAACCACAATACATTACAATAATAATTATTAATAATTTAAATATATATATTTCAAGGAAAATATATTACCATTTTTTGAAAAATAGTATATTTTCTAGTATAGCATTTCCTGTTATTTATTTATTTTTTCTTCTGGATGAAGTCCTTACACCTTCAGACGACACTTTAAGCAGAATACTAATATCTTGCAAAATAAATAACTCATAAAATATGATGCACTGTCATCATAACAAATAATAAAGAAATGAGTTTAATATGACGTTACATAACGTTGCATTTTACAGTCACACATGACATGAATATAATTAGTATTGTCATCATTTAAAATGCAGTAAATGGTGATGTCCTTTGTGTATAATAACTGCTATGTTGTTATAAGTTTTCCATTTTTGAGCCAAATGTCAAAACTTTCCTATGGTGTGACCGTCTCAATCATAGTACTGTATATATTGAAAACGTCCAACAAGTTTGGTCATGGAGAAAAAAAAATAGTATTAGCACTAATTAAAGATACGATTCCAACAATTAAGATAAATCATGTTATTAAGAGTTGTTTTTCTTATTTTTTACTTTGTCGCACTATAGGACATGTTTATGGTACAGTTCAGCTAAAAGACAAAAGGGAATAAAAGAACTGAAAGAACTGATAAAGTTAGTGACCCCTGATATTTTCTCCAACATAAGAAATCAAACTACATAAATATAAATCTATACATTTATTTTGGCAACCATACACACACCCTTTTCATACTGACCCTGTATCATATTATATTAGACATGTTTAACTTGTTAATCGTTTTGAAAACACAACACTGTTTGACTTATTCTTCTCTTCCAGTAACAGGTTTGATTGAATCTTTCTCTGTGTCTCAGATGAGGAGGATGTGAAGCTCAGGATTGGTCATCACATCGTCTACACATCAATCTACAGACAAACATCTCATTTGAATAAAGATTTAATAATGAAAGCCTGATCAATGTGTCAATGTTGTGCCCACTGGTGGATGATTTGTGTATCTGCATGAAAACAGCAAGAGGACAGAAAGTGAAGAGTGTGTAATCCTGCAGCTGTAGAGCAGTTTAAGATCAAGCCTCATTAAAAACACCTGAAGCTGCTAATCAATCAAGCTCATCAGCACTGATAGAAATCTCCTGACTCAACTCTTTTCTTTATTCAAGTAAAAATGAAGATTAAAAAAGTGATGTATAAGTTATTTTCAATCAATTACAGGCTGAAATGAATGAGGTTTTTGGTGACTATTTTTGTGATTGTTTGCACATTTTAAACAGAAATATGTTTCATGAATGCTGACATTTTTAATTAAAAAATAAGAAGTTTATGTGTGACAGTACATATCCCACTGCTGATATTTTTCTATCATATGATGAAAACCTCTAAACACAACTGTCCAAAGCACATGTTCACAGCACAAGCTCAGGTGATAAAGTGTTGTGAGCTCATATTTCACTGTTTACATTAAAACAATCACATGATGATTTACCCAAGATAAATTCATAAAGGCACTAGTGGCCTTAAACAGATTTTCAGGAGGAAAGTCATGGATTTAAATCCTTTGAGTGCAAAAGTTGTTTGATCAAATACAAATCCCTCAGTAAAACTGCTGAACAATCATGTGCTTCATTGGTTAATTTGCTCATTAACTCAATTCAAACCACACAAAGCTTGTGTTAATTCTAGTCCATTTAAAAAAACTGAAATAATACTAAATATTCAATGATCTGAATCTCATACAAAACACAAATAAAGTTTCTCAGACTCAGCTGCTCGGCTGATCTCACAAACAGTTTTCTGAGTCCTGAGGTCAAATCCAATGATTACTGATTCCAATTTGAGAATCCTTTTGATTTAATTGAAAACACAATTCCAAATGAAGGTCATCAAGAGCGAGGTTTGAACTCGGGTCTCCAAGATTAAAACGCATGACTTTAATAAGCTGAGCTACAGAGTCTGAGGAGAGCATAGTGACTGTAGATTGGCTTTTATTGCACATTTTGTATCACATTTTTGGACAGAAACATCACTACACACAAATACTTCAAAGCACACTAGCAGTCCTTGGTTTCAGTAGCTCAGTTGACTAAACCTCTGCGCTTTAATTTGAGAGTCCTGGGTTCAAATCCTGCTGTTGCTGATCTTAATTTCTAAATTGAGTGCTTTGTATCAATTTTCTGAATTAAAACATGATGTGTGACCTCAGACTCAGTGGCTCAGCTGGTAAAAACTTTGTAGTTTAACTTTAAGGTCAAGGGTTCAAATCCTGCTTATGCTGAAATCAGTGCAAAACGTTTTTTAGCAGTAAACAGCAAAAGATCTCAATGTCACCCTGTCAAATACGCATCTTTGCTCGTCTAACTCTGTGGCTCAGTTGATTAAAACACTATGTTTTAACTTTGGGGTCGTGGGTTCAAATCCTGCTTATGCCAAAATTAGCACAAAATGTTTTATTTATTGATAAAGTGCAAAAGATCTCAATGTCACCCTGTCAAAAACACTTTCCTACTCGTCTGGCTCAGTGGCTCAAATGATTAAGACGCTGTGTTTTAATGTGGAAGTCCTGGGTTCAAACCCTAATTATGCCGAAATTAGTGAAAATTTTCAACACTACTAGAATAAATATCAATACACAGCATACATAACACACACCACAACACAGGCCACAGTGGTGTAGTGGTTAAAAACATAGACTGCAGTGTCTGATGCAGTAAAGATGTGGGTTCAAACCCCAGATATTACGTCTTTTTCTGAATTTGTCAGGAAACACTCTTTATATTCCACCCGGAAAACACACCCCTCTGGCCTGACTCAGTGGCTCAGTTGGTAAAGCATTAGCCTTTCCTCTTGGAGTCCTGGGTTCAAATCCCACTATTGCATATTGTTGTCATCAAAAAAACACCACCAACATGCGCCAAACACCAGTTCTCAGCGTGTAAGCTACGATGGCACTAGTGGCTAAACACCGTTGGTTGCGGACAAGGTGACGGTTGAGACATGGGTTCGAATCCCACCTAAGAACCTACCTGGGGCGGTAAGACAAACAAGAGGGCAAGTACCTGAAGCTCAAGGACAACTGAGCACAATGTGAAACACGGACCAGAGCATGAAGTGAAACACGGACCAGAGCAAGAGTTCACCTGGAGCGGTTACACAAATGACAGTGGCGGACAAACCTGCGGTGGTAAAACAGAGATGCATGAGGAAGGGAGGGCTGAAAGAGAAAGGGGCGGACCAGAGAGGAGGAGAGAGGCAGGCCAGAGACGACAGGCGGACCAGAGATGAAGAGAGAAAGCCGGACCGGAGCGAGAGGTGTGGCAAAGAGGGGAAAAAAAACCTTTTTTTTTTTAAAAAATCATTTTTTTTTGACAAAAATAAAAAAATTTGGTATCACCGTGGTGTTTCGAACCCCAGTCTCGTGTGATCAGTTTTGCTCTCACACCATGAGCACTGACCACTAGGCCACCAGGATCTCACACTAACATCTGTTCGGTTGTTATATTTAAAGATCACGCAAGATCATGCAGTTACAAAAAAAAAAAAAAGATGAAATAATGATTTTATTTATTAAAAAAATTAAAAATTAATTCTAAATAAAATCCTAAAAAAGTCAAAACATTTCAAAAACACTCAACAGACATAAATAGACTCACCAGCAGTGGCAGAATCAACAGAGAATGGGGAAATGGATCTTGTGTTGGTCCAGAAATCACACTATAAAGTGTTCTAAATTAATTCTGCATAAAGAAAAAGACAAAACTAAAGTTAGACCACATTACACACCCTGACATGGTGCAAAGACACGAGTGTAAGAATACCTAAACTACAGTGTAAAACAAATACAGCAGAAAAATATTGCACTTCACTACTATAGTGGCAATCAGAATAGTTTTAAATGTAATACATTACAAAACTATTCAATTAGGAAAATTATTTAAAATACAACACATCTTTGTGAATAGTTACAGAAAAAAAGACTGAGGATTAGGAACTGCCTAGATGTGCGTTATCTCTTACATAAGCAAGGGTTTGCACTTCCCCTATACAAAGGATGATTTATATCAAGCCATGCAACTTTAAAACTTGTTCAAATTTTAACTTAAATTATAGAACTTTATTTTGCATCAAAGTTATGCACTTTGTGTTAGCAGCGTATCGCTAGTTATTAAATAACAATGTTAATCTTACAGACAAATACTTATGCATTACCTGTCACTCAGCAGATGTCCATCATTACAGTCAATGTCTGACCACATGCTTCTGCTGGACCAAACACCCTTTATTCTGTGAAGGAAAGACAAATAAACTTTTAAAAACACTTCATATCAAAGTTCTATTTACTCTGTCATCTGACATGCTCAACACAACACTACTTTAGGTTAGTGAAAACACAACAGCTTATTTGTTCTACCTAATAAGCTTTAGAAAAATCTCCATCCTAAATTCACATGACAATAACAGGAAGTTCATCAAGAGAGCAACATGTAAACAGTCTTTGTGAAACCTTCATAAAGGTGAGACTGCCTTCATACACATTTCATTATTAAATATCTATTTCTCCTGGGTTAAAGTTATATTTGAACAGAGAATGACTGACAAGGAAAGAGCAGCATCACCATACTCCAGCAAACAAATAAAAACACCTATTCGACATGTCAATAATTATTTAAATACAATTTATGACTGAAACATACCATAATACATAATATAACTGAAATATAATGAGCGCTAACGACTTTAAAAGAGGAAAATCACTAATTATGTGTGGATACTTACAGGTGACCAGAGTGACATGCTTGATGCTTGACTTTACAGCGTGTCGTTTGTTATTAACGTTATTGATGGGCTGAAATATATGCTGTTGAGTGACAGAGACTGTAACTGAGCTATCATCTGCAGTAACTGTACTTTAATGGCCTTAAAACATGAATAAGCAGTCGTGTCGAGGCGGCTGTTATCAGTGTCATGTTGTTGATGAGGCTCTAAAGGTGTCACAGTCACGCTGAACGTCAAAGCCGCTGACGCCGCCTAGTGGAGCGGAAGTGAATCAGTGTCAGTAGTTTTAATGCATGAAAACAAATAGGAAGTGTCTTTGGTGACGGGGTGCGTTTTTAGTTATATATATTTTAAATCAAGTCTGTGATCTTCTTTAAATAGTTTCGAGCAGCAGATAAACATGGAATCTAACGGATGATCAGCTTCTCAACTGAAGGGGTAAGAAATAATCAAATGTCCAATGTGTTGAACTGTAGTAGGCATGGCCGAAATATAAACAAATAATAAGAGACAAGAAGTCCTACAATACTATTTTACTAGTTGTTTATGGTTCAAATATATACTTTTGACTCAAAGTTATCTTTATTATTTAAGTTTAGAATCAATCATTTATTTTATGTTATGATATTTGCAGACTCCTAAAGCCTATTTTAAAACGACTCATTTTCCAGCTCCTCATGAAGTATATCTTACAGAACTGAACCACAAAGAGGGAAAAAGACTCTTACTGGCTGACTTGGATTGCATGGGGAAATGCAAGTTCCATCAAGTTCATCCATCAGTGTCGCAAGTTTCTCTCGAGAAGAAGAGAATTTAAAATAGTAAAAGTTTTGTTATAAACATATATTTTTTTACATTTTAAAAATATTTTTGTCAGCTGTTTTTTATCATTTCAGCATTTTTTAAAAAATCATTTTAAGTTAGATGACTTATTGCAAAAGTGAATATTTGAGCGCTTTTAACAGCAGCAGAAGGGCATTCAGTTGTCTAAATTTTGCAGTGCTCAATGGAATCAAGTGTGCATCTCTGTTCATTATGCAGATACTAATGTTATATTTTTGGTTGCAATCATATATTTGCAATAATTTACAAAGTTTAAAGCTTTGTCCAGACTACTACATTTTCATTTAATTCCCTTTATTTACTGAAAACATCTCAGTCCACACTACATGACTGAAATGTAGAGCAGCTTGAAATGCAACTGGTTGCTCTTGCTTTGATTATACTCCCTCCTGTGGATGCAGCTTCAGTAAAACGGCAGAATTTAATAATAAATAGCTACACCACTCAGAATGCTTATTTCAACTGCTAATCGACAGTAAGAAATATTCACTTAAATCATTTATAAAGTTAAAGTTAATATGATTTTGAATTATTCTTTTTTTTTTTAAAGTAGATGCATAGATAAAAAATGTTGCCTATTACACATCGACTCAAGATTGCATTGAGAAAACATTGCCACAGGCATATTAAGTGAATGCTAATGATCAATATGCAATTATTAATTATAATCTTGACCTATGCTTTATTGTTTGTTTTACGTTATAGACCTGTCATTGTAGACCTATACTGGACAGACATTTGACAGTTATAACATAGGCCTGCTCAAATGATCGCTCATGCTACAGCTTGAGAAATGCCATCCAGAGTTGAGAGGAATAATCTTTTAATTTATTATTTTTAATTATTATTGTTGTATTGAAAATGGGGAGAAAAATAATGCAGTTTTTCGATTTGCCCCATCTGCTAAGCTTTTTCCCCATGTCATCTAAACTCTCACTCATTTCTTTAAAGTGCAACATATTGTAAACATATTGTCACAAGATTATATCTTCATCAGTGAGGTTAGAAAAAGGTGGCCAGCATCATAACTCTAGTAGTTTCATCATCTGGATTGGCTCATAACTGATACTGTAGTACTGATAGCTGAATATTGCCCTACCCTAAAAAAATACATCAATGAAAAGCTTATTTATTCAGTTTTCAAGTGAAGTATAAATCACAATAATAATCAAAAAGACTTTGTGTGGTCCAGGGTAACAAATATCAGTCCATGGTTTACAATGTGATCAATCAAGGTTGCTTGAATCGCATCTGACAAATTTGGTTCTGTCTTCTTTGTCTACGTCCTCCTCCAGATCTACCTCTACCTGCGACATTGCCTTCCATACTTATTCAGGTAAACTCAGCTGTGGCTTTTTTAGTGCTTTTAATAATTACATTATTTAACCAATAGAAGGCGACAAACAGCCATCAGAAATATTTCACTGAATAATTCTTCAGAAATGACACATCTTGTAATGAAACATTAAGTTTTATGAGTGAATTATTAAATTAATAATTGAGAATGAGACTAAAAATAAATATGATGTGCTGTATAAGATGTTAGATTTATACATTTAGCATTATCAGCAACAGTAGCAAAGTTAATTTTTCACAGTATTGAGTATTGAACTTTTTTATTCAGCTGATTATTTCTTGATTTTATCTTTATTAGAATGGCAGGTTTTAAATTGTGTTTGTTAAAAGCAAACGTTTCTTGCAAAGCAAGTTCTTATAAGCAAATGACATTTGTCTCCCAAAAATTGTCCGATCAGTGACTCAAATCATAGTGTGATCCGAACCATGAGATCTGTGATCTGTTACACCACTAATGATAAATATCTGTGTCAAAGGCATTCATGTGTGTTTGATATTTTACAAATCATTGTGTGTAATGTTTTGCAAAAAGTATGAAGCTGACAATGCGCTTACAGTTGTGCAAATCTAAGCTGGTGTTTTGCTCCCTGAGTGTAAGGTTTTGTTCAATTGTGGCCAGTAAAACTTTTAGTGTGTAAGCAATTGAAAAAAAAAACAATGTACTGTCCTGATGTTTGTTAATAGTGTCAGTTTAGTGTGTGAATCTGCAGTGTTTCGCTTCTCATGAAAACCATCACATATAGAAAGACATTCATTGCTTTATGTCTGTATTTGCTCTGCAGAATCAATGGTGTGTCTGGAGCTTCACACTCATCCAGCAGAAGCATGTGGACTGTAATGATGCTCATCTGCTGATGGACAGGTCAGACTTCTCACTGGGCCTTTTTTGGAGATGCAGTACAGCGACTGTTGAGTATCGATATTTCTGCCATAATGCAATTTGTGCTGGATGCCTTTATTTAATACCCTAACTAAATAAAGAAACCAGAATCTTCTCTTGGCTATATTTATTAGCTAGAGCTTTGTTTAGGACCATTCATTCATTCATTTTCTGTTGCTTTTCCGGGGCCTGGTCGCGGGGGCAGCAGTTTTAGGAGAGAACCCCAGATTTCCCTCTCCCCAGACACTTCCTCCAGATCCCGAGGCGTTGCCAGGCCAGCCGAGAGACATAGTCCCTCCAGCGTGTCCTGGGTCTTCCCCGAGGCCTCCTCCCGGTTGGACATGCCTAGGTATGCGTCCAGGAGGCATCTGAAACAGATGCCCGAGCCACCTCAGCTGACTTCTCTCGATGTGGAGGAGCAGCGGCTCTAGTCTGAGCTCCTCCTGGGTGTTAGAGCTCTTCACCCTATCCATAAGAGTGCGCCCTGCCACGCTTCGAAGGAAACTAATTTTGGCCGCTTGTATCCGAGATCTTGTCTTTTAAGTCATGACCCAAAGCTCATGACCATAGGTGAGAGTAGGAACGTAGATTGACCGGTAAATCGAAAGCTTTGCCTTTCGGATCTGCTCCTTCTTTACCACAACGGACCGGTACATTGACCATACTGCTGCCGCTTCACCAATCTGCCTGTCAATCTCCCGTTACATTCTTCCCTCACTCGTGAACAAAACCCAGACACACTTAAACTCCTGTTTAGGAACAACTTTTTGTAATGTTGTTCAAGGAATAATTAGATTTATACCTTACCACACATTGTATCTTGATGGGTTCTGCGAATTAAGCCAATGTCCACTCCAGTGAAGAAAATTTATAAAAAATACAACTTTATTAATAAATTAAATCTAGTAAAAAAGAATAAAACAAATACAAGAACAAAACAAAATGCTTTACTTTATTCTTCGTCGAGAATAAAGAACTTACAGTATACAGAAGTCAGTTAAGCATGCTGCTGGTTTGTATGTCCCAGCCTTTTATACAGTATTCCAGCCTTTGAATACAGGTGGGCCTTTAATGTTATAAGTTGCATAAGAGTTACTGCTGATTTGCTTGGGTATAACTATATCAAAATAGCTTGTAGTATATCTATATGAAGGTAGCTTGTAGTATATCTATATGAAGGTAGCTTGTAGTATATCTATATGAAGGTAGCTTGTAGTATATCCATATCAAGGTAGCTTGTAGTATATCTATATCAAGGTAGCTTGTAGTATATCTATATGAAGGTCGCTTGTAGTATATCCATATCAAGGTAGCTTGTAGTATATCCATATCAAGGTAGCTTGTAGTATATCTATATGAAGGTAGCTTGTAGTATATCCATATCAAGGTAGCTTGTAGTATATCCATATCAAGGTAGCTTGTAGTATATCTATATGAAGGTCGCTTGTAGTATATCTATATGAAGGTAGCTTGTAGTGTATCTCTAAATATGTGAATCAACATTTGGCCAGTTCATTAGGGTTTTCCACCAATGTCATATTATTTAGCTGGTGAAGGATATCTTCTTGTGGTGGTAATGTTCCCATGTGTCCTCCAATGCTGCGATTGTAGTAATTGGTTTGAACTGTTATTTGGACCGTATCCTCCTTTAGCGGCAGCAGATGGCTGACCCACTTCAGTACGCTAACTCTCTGTCGGAGGCGCCTCTCTTATCTCTTACGCTTCTTCTCATTTCTAATAGCTGTTTTTGTAAGCACGTGAACATCCGAATATATAAGTGAAGTTCTGTGTCTCTTTCCAGTTATTGTGATTAAACCATGCAGGCACCACAAGTTAGGTGTTAGCTTTCACAACCTCTTTGAAACATTTACCAGCATTTACAGTACATCAGCAGATGTTTTTTCATCTTGTGGATCTTGCAGATCTACATATTATTGCATATAGTGTCTTTTGCATTAATTGAGCCTAATCACACTCCATAAACTCCTGCCTAAACAGAAACGTTACTTAATCTCCACTGATGTATTTTTTCATTATTACCTGTGTATGCTCTGTAGAGTGTGGATTTGCAAACACTTCTCAGATTGATCCTCATTTTGTCAAAAGAAACTGATTCAACAGAAACTCTTATTTAATTTCAGTTATCTACTGTTACTTTTTTTGAGCCTACTGTGTGGCTAAAGTATGGAAAACATTGACTTAAATCTGTCATTGAGTTTTGAGTGTGAAGGCATTGCATGAAGGTCCATGAGATTCACTGATGTAAATGCTGGTAAAGTTTTTGAGGAGGTTGTGAAAGCTAGTGCTTTCGAGGTATCGATACACAACAATCACTGTACCAGATGTGCTTTCGACATCAGATAAAAAGTCTTGTGTTTGTGTTCTTTAATGTGGCAGTCACCATATTTTCCTTTTTGGAGAGTCTCTTCTCTGGAAAGCAAATGTTTTCAACACTTTTTGTTGTTGTTTTTTTTACAGGCAAAAGCGAAACGACTGCTGGTCATGATTCTGGAGGTCAGCGGAGACGCCATGATTCCCCACACCTTCTCACTCACTGTTCAACTGTTATGTTCCCTGTTGTTACACACAAAAACAACTGTTCAAGTTACAGGTCCAGCATGCTGAGTTGGGTCTTGAATCACCTGGACTCCAACAAAACCTCATCTTCATTAACCCAGCAGAGCCACCATGGCTTTCACAATGAGTGTGTTGGAGACACTTTGATGGATGCTGATGATGGAGCTCATGAGTTATTATAGTGTTTCATTTTTAAATTGGTTTCATTTAACAATCATATTTTTACATTTAATTCATATTTCAGTTTAGTTTTTGAAAGTTTCATGAATGGTTTGGTTAGTTTTAGTTCAGTTTTTATTGTGTGAACACATTTCTATTTAGTTTCCATATATTTAGTTTGAGTAATTCTAGTTTTACAGAGTTAACAGAACACGACAGCAATGTTGGCACAGCTTACATTATCTTGTGTGCAAACCTTAACTTGTGTGTTAAACTTATTCATATTAATAAGTTTATATGCAGCTAAACATGCCAAGTTTATATTATATTTGGTGGATGAAGAAAACACGGAGCAGATGTTTTATGTTTTTTGTACATTAACATGTGCTTGAAATGTGCATCACAGATTTTGTCCAACAGCCGCAGGTCAGATTTTCTGTCATAAATGAGTGCTTATTAAATCTGAAAATTATCATTTATTTTGGCTAATTATTTAGTCTCTGTTGATTTTCAGTGACTCTTGTTAGTTCTAGTTTTTATTGTATGTATGTATGTATGTATATGTATGTAAATGCTGGTAAAGTTTGTATATATTTCAGTTGTGCACCACTGTTAATCATAAAGGTTTGAGTGACATTTTATACAGTTAAAACCTTTTGGTTTAAAAATTGGTTTGTAATACTCTTTCTAACTTTTTTAAGCTCAACATTTTAGAGATAAACTACAGCAGCTGTCACTGAAACTAAGCACAACTATAACAAACACACCTACAGCCCCATGAGCTCTGTGGTGTAGAGGATAATCGCTTGACTTTAAATGTGAAAGGCTGGATTCAAATCCCCAAAACAACAGTTTTTCATCATATTCACACACAACTTTCAATAAAACAGAACAAAACAGCACTGAAGTCTGGAGGCTGAGTGGCTCAGCTAATAGAGTGTTGTGTGTTTGTTTGGAAGACCTGAGTTTGAATCTCGTTATTGCTTATGTTAAAACCATGAGCTGCATTACATTCATCAGAGTCTGAAACAACGCTCCTCAATGTGTAAACCACAGTGGCTCCACTGACTCGACGTATGAAGAGAACATAATGGAGCAATGGAGTAACAGGTTTGAGCCCAGCTCATACAGCACTGTAATTTTATTGTGTATTTACAGGGCACACGACAGATGCAGACTGAAATATAACTTTCTTCAGGTGTTCAGATGCAAGATCTGTGATTCACAGGTAAGAGCACTGCCTTGCTGATTCAGAGGGTGCTGGTTTGAGCCAGATCTCTGCGATATGAGGAAAATCTTGTGATGGTATTGTTGTCTTAGCAATTTTATTATTAATTCGTCATACACGGACTGGCCACAATAGTGAGCTAATAATCACAAACGTTCAACAACAAACAAGAGATAATGAATACGTATCGAGTACACAGAAGGGAAAGTGCAGATCTTCATCCGCTCCACTAGGCGGCGAAAGCGGTTTCACGTTCAGTCTGACTCGCAGCTTCAGGTGTTTGTTTGACAACAAGGAGCGCCTGATGACAGACACCAAAACAAAACACGTGCAGTTTGATTTAAATACACAATTTACAGATGACAGCTTAGCGACAGACTCTTAATGTGTTTAAACAGCACATATTCCAGCTCAACAGCAAATTAAACCTGCGGAATCTGCGATAAAGAGGAGGAATGGAGTGAAGAGACTCACCTGTAAGTGTCATTTTTCTTTAAGTCATTGTTTTGCTTGTAAAGTGCCTGACATGAGCTGTGGAACAGTCTTTACAGATTTTATAATAATCATTGGTATATAGTTTACTGATATGTTGTGAAAGACTCGTCTGTCAGTTTATTTATATTTACATGATGATGGATGAAATATGTTGAATACTGTAAGATTAAAATGATTTTGATGGTGTCTTTAACCTACAGTTTATTACAAGGAGGATTTGGTATTGAAAATGAGCTTGATTGAAGGTTGTCTCAGCTTCCATGATGATTATCAGACTTTGTTTACATCTTTCTTGCTAATGTCACTGTCAGACTTTGTTTATATATATTTTAAGGAGTAGAATTGTGATATTTATATTGTAAAGCAGCATAAATCTGGACTTACGCTTGTTAAAAAAAGTCAATTAAAGAGTTTTTGTAGAGCTGCAGTGTTTAATACTGTACCTGTCAAATAGACAATATCTATCTATCTATATATGTCATCTTATGTTTATGAGCTGTTACGTTGGTGAAGTGATGAATTCTGATGTTTTAGATGTGTTTTCTGCAGTAAAGTGTTTATTTGTGTGTTTCCTCTCCAGAATGAAGGTTGTGTTTGGACTGTACAGCCAACAGAATCAGAGCTCTGGACATTTGACAGCCATGGACTGTAAGGATGGACATCTGCTGCTGGACAGGTGAGACCCGCACCTTGTGTTTGAGGTTTGGTGTGTCGGTTACCATCATTTTCTTTCTGGAGGGTCATCCCTCTGGAAAGGAAATGATGGTAACCGAAACGGGTGGAGAAGGGACGGGGACCCAAAATTTTATACAGCTAAATTTAATTTTGTAGTAAAAAGCAGCATAACCCCTGCTGTACATGGCCCCGTAGGTCAGGGTGGGACCCGACCCATCCCACCCCTTCTTTCACACCACACTCACACATATCGCAGTGATCTGGCTGGGATTGAACCAGCGACCTCTTAACCCATGAGGCATTGCTCTACCACTGAGCCACAGATCACATAAAGAATGATGTGCTGGAACTCATATTTGACTATTATTTCACTTCCTGATGTGCAAGAAATGAGCAGAGCTGGGCTTTGAACCCAAGTCTTTACAACAGCCTTCAGTATGGAGGACATGTGTTCAGCCAGTAGCACCGCTGCAGCTTTCACTCTTATTGCAGGAGTTTAGCAAAGTTTGTCAGATATAATCCAGTTATTTCATCAATGTAATAATGAGATTTGAACCCAGGACTTCTCAATGACGACACAATGCACTAACCAATGAGCCACAGATCTGCTAATTAAGTACTCTCTGGAACTTTTATTTTACTCTGATTTTACAACAATCCTGAGAAGAAAACATCAACATGCTGAAGCAGGATTTGAACCCACGACTCCTGCATCAGAGAACACATGTTAAACTACTTGCACCACTGTGACTTCACCCTCAGTGCTGTTGTTTTGAACACTTTGTTGATTTATTTACATCAGTTTATCATAATCAAGAGCGGGATTTGAGTTCAGAAGGTGCAGCTGATCATCCACTGAGCCACAGAGCCTGTGAGGAGTGTAAGAGGCTCTTAATGCATTTATTTTTATGCACGACTCATTTTTGGATTAATTTAAAATGTCACATGCAGAAATAATAATAATTAAATTAAAAAATACGAACATCATTTGTAAATATCGTTTATTTATTCAAGTTTATTAAATAAAAACAAGAGTCGTATTCGCCTTGAAGCTTTTTAGGATCTAAAAGACTTTGATTAACAGCTTCAGGTTTTATTGATCAGGCTGGAGGTGAAATACTGAAGTGGATCTTCAGGATCAGGATTAGACAAGCGCTCGAGAAAAGAAAAGGCTTGATTTAATTCAGTTTTCATGTATTAATGCAGATCCTCTTATTCTCCACAAGATGAAGCTGAAGCACTGATCTGATCTCATGCATCTGTTAGAAATAAAGCTGCCATTAAACACCAATGATTGTTTAGTTGTTGTTAATATCATCAGTTTAGAGGAATTCACAATTTAACACAGATTTATTTGTCCAAATATGCTGTATGCACTCAACAATCAGTAAAACTCTACAATAAATGCTGCTTGGGTTTGCAAATGGAACTTAAATTTAACTAAAACTAGTGAACAACATTTAAGAAAGATGTGAAACAGATAAACTGCACAGAGATACAGACTAAACGACTCTGAAAATCTTTTGTCCCGTTTTGAGTGTTTACACTTGAGGCTTGGCCATTTAGCACTATCTTAACACATCAGCGTGTTCAGCTCCTGAATAAATCGTAGATTCGTTAGCAAATGTACAAAAATCAAGCCCCAGTTCAAAGTCTTTTTAATACCTAAAGTCTATCGAGTACACAGAAGCGAAAGTGCAGATCTTCATCCGCTCCACTAGGTGGCGCGAGCGGGTTTACGTCCAGTCTGACTCGAAGCTTCAGGTGTTTGTTTGACAACAAGGAGCGCGTGATGACAGACACCAAAACAAAACACGTGCAGTTTGATTTAAATACACAATTTACAGATGACAGCTTAGCGACAGACTCTTAATGTGTTTAAACAGCACATATTCCAGCTCAACAGCAATTTAAACCTGCGGAATCTGCGATAAAGAGGAGGAATGGAGTGAAGAGACTCACCTGTAAGTGTCATTTCTCTTTAAGTCATTGTTTTGCTTGTAAAGTGCCTGACATGAGCTGTGGAACAGTCTTTACACATTTTATAATAATCATTGGTATATATTTTTCTGATATGTTGTGAAAGACTCGTCTGTCAGTTTATTTATATTTACATGATGATGGATGAAATATGTTGAATACTGTAAGATTAAAATGATTTTGATGGTGTCTTTAACCTACAGTTTATTACAAGGAGGATTTGGTATTGAAAATGAGCTTGATTGAAGGTTGTCTCAGCTTCCATGATGATTATCAGACTTTGTTTACATCTTTCTTGCTAATGTCACTGTCAGACTTTGTTTATATATATTTTAAGGAGTAGAATTGTGATATTTATATTGTAAAGCAGCATAAATCTGGACTCACGCTTGTTAAAAAAGTCAATTAAAGAGTTTTTGTAGAGCTGCAGTGTTTAATACTGTACCTGTCAAATAGACAATATCTATCTATCTATATATGTCATCATCTTATGTTTATGAGCTGTTACGTTGGTGAAGTGATGAATTCTGATGTTTTAGATGTGTTTTCTGCAGTAAAGTGTTTATTTGTGTGTTTCCTCTCCAGAATGAAGGTTGTGTTTGGACTGTACAGCCAACAGAATCAGAGCTCTGGACATTTGACAGCCATGGACTGTAAGGATGGACATCTGCTGCTGGACAGGTGAGACCCGCACCTTGTGTTTGAGGTTTGGTGTGTCGGTTACCATCATTTTCTTTCTGGAGGGTCGTCCCTCTGGAAAGGAAATGATGGTAACCGAAACGGGGGGAGAAGGGACGGGGACCCAAATTTTTATACAGCTAAATTTAATTTTGTAGTAAAAAGCAGCATAACCCCTGCTGTACATGGCCCCGTAGGTCAGGGTGGGACCCGACCCATCCCACCCCTTCTTTCACACCACACTCACACATATCGCAGTGATCTGGCTGGGATTGAACCAGCGACCTCTTAACCCATGAGGCATTGCTCTACCACTGAGCCACAGATCACATAAAGAATGATGTGCTGGAACTCATATTTGACTATTATTTCACTTCCTGATGTGCAATAAATGAGCAGAACTGGGCTTTGAACCCAAGTCTTTACAACAGCCTTCAGCATGGAGGACATGTGTTCATCCAGTTGCACCACTGTGGCTTTCACTTTTGTTTGAGGAGTTTAGTAAAGTTTGTCAGATATAATGCCAGTTATTTCATCTATGTAATAATGAGATTTGAACCCAGGACTCCTCGATGACGACACAATAAACAGCACAGCATTCTAACCAGTGAGCCACAGATCTGTTAAATGAACACATGCTGGAACTTATATTTACTCTGATTTTACAATTATCCTGTTAAAATCATAAGTTAAAGTGAGATTTGAACCCACAACTCCATCACCAGAGAACAAGTGTTTAACCACTTGCTCCACTGCATGTTTGGACACTTACTTGGATTTCATCACCAACATTGATCACAATCAAAAGTGGGATCTGAACCCATGAAATGATTAACAGAGAATACATTTAACCCCATGCGCCACTGTGACTTTCCTGTAAATTGCTGGTGTTTTGGACACTCTGTTGCATTTAATGACATCTCTCCTGCCATTTAAATATAAGATTTAAACACACAAATCTAACAAGTGTTGGATTTAAAAGTGAGGTTTAATTTCCAATTCAGTAACAGAGAGAGCGGCTGATTATCCACTGAGACAGAGCCTGTGTTGAGTGCAGGAGATTTTCACACACTTTTTTTGTTCAGTTTGAGTTTCTGCCTCCTGATAATCCAATCATTTCAGTCTATTATCTGTGTAAGTATGTGTGACAAAGTTATTTCTACTGTACGAGCAATTTTTTTTGTAACATTTGCCTTAAAGCTTCTTGTTAGCTGAAGGTCCTTCATTAACAGTCTCAGGTGTTTTGAATCAGGTTGGAGGTGAACTGGAGAGTGGATCTTCAGGATCAGGATCAGACAACTGCTTGAGAGAAAAAAGGCTCAATTTAATTCAGTTTTCATGTATTAATGCAGATCCACATATTGTCCACAAGATGGAGCTGAAACACTGATCTGATCTCAATCATCAACTTATTTAATGGCAGCTTTATTTAAAACAGAGATGCATGTCATCAGATCAGTGTTTCAGCTCCATCTTGTGGACAATATGTAGATCTGCATTAATACCTGTAAACTCAATAAAATCGAGCCTTTTTTTCTCTACAGCAGTTGTCTGATCCTGATCCTGAAGATCCACTCTCCAGTTCACCTCCAACCTGATTCAAAACACCTGAGACTGTTAATGAAGGATCTTCAGCTAACAAGAAACTTCAAGCAAATCTGACACAGTCTGTAATTCAAACAATCTTAAAAGATTTATTTGACTAAACTATGAAAGTTGTTTACAAATCATGTGTGTGTGTTTTAGTGTGATTGTGATTTGGAAATAAGAATAAAAGTGTATTTGCTATTCTTTATTCAATTCATTCATTTATTTGACCATTTTTATATTTATTAGTTGTGCTTGTGACATTTTAAGGTCATCTAAAAATTACTCGTACAGCAGAAATAACTTTGACACATACACAGATAATAGACTGAGATGATTGGATTATCAAGAGCCAGGAACTCAAACTGAAGAAAAAAGTGTGTGAAAATCTCCTGCACTCATTACAGGCTCTGTCTTAGTGAATAATCAGGTGCACTCTCTGTGCTGAGGTCTGGAAATTAAATCTCACTTGATAGAGTCATGGGTTAAAATCTCACTTTTAAATGTGACGATAGATGTCATCAAATTCAACAAAGTGTTCAAAACACAAGCGTTTCACGTGAAAGTCACAGTGGTGCATGTGGTTAAATGTGTTCACTGTTGGTTCATTGTAGTGAGTTCAAATCCCTCTTTAAATTATTCTTATTAAATCTGACAAAGTCTCAAAAACATGTACGGTCAGTATCATAGCCACAGTGGTGCATGTGATTAAAAATCTTCTCTCATGATGTTGGAGTCGTGGGTTCAAATCCTGCTTCAGCCTGTTTTAACAAAATTGTTGTAAAATCAGAGTGAAATAAAAGTTCCAGCATAAGTTCAGTCAACTGTTCTGTGGCTCAGTGGTTAGAGCATTGTGTTGTTATTGAGAAGTCCTGAGTTCAAACCTCATTATTTCAATCATTAAATAACTGGATTATATCTGACAAACTTTGCTAAACTCCTGCATTAAGAGTGAAAGCTGCAGTGGTGCTACTGACTGAACACATGTCCTCCATGCTGAAAGCTGTTGTAAAGACTTGGGTTCAAAGCCCAGCTCTGCTCATTTATTGCACATCAGGAAGTGAAATAATAGTCAAATATGAGTTCCAGCACATCATTCTTTATGTGATCTGTGGCTCAGTGGTAGAGCAATGCCTCATGGGTTAAGAGGTCGCTGGTTCAATCCCAGCCAGATCACTGCGATATGTGTGAGTGTGGTGTGAAAGAAGGGGTGGGATGGGTCGGGTCCCACCCTGACCTACGGGGCCATGTACAGCAGGGGTTATGCTGCTTTTTACTACAAAATTAAATTTAGCTGTATAAAATTTTGGGTCCCCGTCCCTTCTCCCCCCGTTTCGGTTACCATCATTTCCTTTCCAGAGGGACGACCCTCCAGAAAGAAAATGATGGTAACCGACACACAAAACCTCAAACACAAGGTGCGGGTCTCACCTGTCCAGCAGCAGATGTCCATTCTTACAGTCCATGGCTGTCAAATGTCCAGAGCTCTGATTCTGTTGGCTGTACAGTCCAAACACAACCTTCATTCTGGAGAGGAAACACACAAATAAACACTTTACTGCAGAAAACACATCTAAAACATCAGAATTCATCACTTCACCAACGTAACAGCTCATAAACATAAGATGACATATATAGATAGATAGATATTGTCTATTTGACAGGTACAGTATTGAACACTGAGGCTCTACAAAAGCTTACTAGTTGACCTTTTTAAACAAGCATTTAACAAGGAATTTAACAAGATGTTCCACAGCTCATGTCAGTCATTTTACAAGAAAAACAATGACTTAAAGAGAAATGACACTTACAGGTGAGTCTCTTCACTCCATTCCTCCTCTTTATCGCAGATTCCACTTGTTTAATTTGCTGTTCAGCTAGAATATGTGCTAATTAAACACATTAAGAGTCTGTCGCTAAGCTGTCATCTGTAAATTGTGTATTTAAATCAAACTGCACGTGTTTTGTTTTGGTGTCAGTCATCACGCGCTCCTTGTTGTCAAACAAACACCTGAAGCTGCGAGTCAGACTGGACGTGAAACCGCTTTCGCCGCCTAGTGGAGCGGATGAAGAACTGCACTGCCGCTTCTGTCTACTCCATCAGGCTGTAAACTTTAGGTAGCAAAAGACTTTGAAATGGGGCTTGATTTTCATATATTTGCAAACTAATTTATGATTTATGTAGGAGCTGAACACGTTGATGTGGTAGGATAGTGGTATGACACAAGCCTCAGGTATAAACACTAAAGACAGGACAGAAGGTTTTCAGAGTCGTTTATTCTGTAATTCTGTGCAGTTTATCTGTTTTGTATCTTTCTGAAGTGATGTTCACTTAAACTTGTTGTATTTTAATGTCACTGTTCACATTTAAAGTAGCATTTGACCTAATTATTGAGTGCAAACAGCATATTTGGACAAATAAATCTGTGTTAAAATGGAGATTTCTTTCAATTCATTTAAACTGATGATATTAATGACAAGGAAACATTTAATGGCAGCTTTATTTAAAACAGAGATGCAAGAAATCGGATCAGTGTTTCAGCTCCATCCTGTGGACAGTATGTGGATCTGCATTAATACATGAAAACTGAATTAAATCAAGCCTTTTCTTTTCTCGAGCGCTTGTCTAATCCTGATCCTGAAAATCCACTTCAGTATTTCACCTCCAGCCTGATCAATAAGACCTGAAGCTGTTAATCAAAGTCTTTTAGATCCTAAGAAGCTTCAAAGTTAATGAAGTTAGACTCTTGTTTTTATTTCAAATAAATGAACGATATTTACAAATGATGCTCGTGTTATCAATTTAGTTTCAGCATGTAACTTTTTAAATGAATCCAAAATGAGGCACACACAGTTGAAATACTTTAGTTTTAATAAATAAAAAATGAATGTGTGAAAAGTCTGTCAAACTCATCTCAGGCTCTGTGGCTCAGTGGGTAATCTGCTGCTTGTTCTGTGCTGAAGTCTGGAGCTCAAATCCTACTTTTCATTGTGATAAACAGTGGTTATTAAGTGCAACAAAGTGTCCAAAACACCAGCATTGATTGTGAAAGACACAGTGGCACAAGTGGTAAAACTCATGGTCTTTGATGAAGGAGTCGTGGGTTCAAATCTCTCTTCTGCTCGTTGAAGTTTTAACAGGATCGTTGTGAAATCAGAGTGCAATATAAGTTCCAGCATGTGTTCAGTCAAGAGACCTGTGGCTCAGTGGTTAGAGCGTTGTGTTGTTATTGAGAAGTCCTGGGTTCAAACCTCATTATTTCAATCATTAAATAACTGGATTTTATCTGACAAACTTTACCAAACTCCTGCATTAAGAGTGAAAGCCACAGTGGTGCTACTGGATGAACATATGTCCTCCATGCTGAAGGCTGTTGTAAAGACTTGGGTTCAAAGCCCAGCTCTGCTCATTTATTGCACATCAGGAAGTGAAATGATAGTCAAATATGAGTTCCAGCACATCATTCTTTATGTGATCTGTGGCTCAGTGGTAGAGCAATGCCTCATGGGTTAAGAGGTCGCTGGTTCAATCCCAGCCAGATCACTGCGATATGTGTGAATGTGGTGTGAAAGAAGGGGTGGGATGGGTCGGGTCCCACCCTGACCTACGGGGCCATGTACAGCAGGGGTTATGCTGCTTTTTACTACAAAATTAAATTTAGCTGTATAAAATTTTGGGTCCCCGTCCCTTCTCCACCCGTTTTGGTTACCATCATTTCCTTTCCAGAGGGACGACCCTCCAGAAAGAAAATGATGGTAACCGACACACCAAACCTCAAACACAAGGTGCGGGTCTCACCTGTCCAGCAGCAGATGTCCATCCTTACAGTCCATGGCTGTCAAATGTCCAGAGCTCTGATTCTGTTGGCTGTACAGTCCAAACACAACCTTCATTCTGGGGAGGAAACACACAAATAAACACTTTAGTGCCGAAAACACATCTAAAACATCAGAATTCATCACTTCACCAACATAACAGCTCATAAACATAAGATGACATATATAGATAGATAGATATTGTCTATTTGACAGGTACAGTATTAAACACTGCAGCTCTACAAAAACTCTTTAATTGACTTTTTTAACAAGCGTAAGTCCAGATTTATGCAGCTTTACAATATAAATATCACAATTCTACTCCTTAAAATATATATAAACAAAGTCTGACAGTGACATTAGCAAGAAAGATGTAAACAAAGTCTGATAATCATCATGGAAGCTGAGACAACCTTCAATCAAGCTCATTTTCAATACCAAATCCTCCTTGTAATAAACTGTAGGTTAAAGACACCATCAAAATCATTTTAATCTTACAGTATTCAACATATTTCATCCATCATCATGTAAATATAAATAAACTGACAGACGAGTCTTTCACAACATATCAGTAAAATATATACCAATGATTATTATAAAATGTCTAAAGACTGTTCCACAGCTCATGTCAGGCACTTTACAAGCAAAACAATGACTTAAAGAGAAATGACACTTACAGGTGAGTCTCTTCACTCCATTCCTCCTCTTTATCGCAGATT
The DNA here is from genome assembly GCF_903798145.1 of Danio aesculapii. Classification (NCBI taxonomy): domain Eukaryota; kingdom Metazoa; phylum Chordata; class Actinopteri; order Cypriniformes; family Danionidae; genus Danio; species Danio aesculapii. The sequence goes on from NC_079438.1 coordinate 43,279,893, forward strand.
CCGCAGGTTTAAATTGCTGTTGAGCTGGAATATGTGCTGTTTAAACACATTAAGTCTGTCGCTAAGCTGTCATCTGTAAATTGTGTATTTAAATCAAACTGCACGTGTTTTGTTTTGGTGTCAGTCATCACGCGCTCCTTGTTGTCAAACAAACACCTGAAGCTGTGAGTCAGACTGGACGTGAAACCGCTTTCGCCGCCTAGTGGAGCGGATGAAGAACTGCACTGCCGCTTCTGTGTACTCGATAGACTTTAGGTATTAAAAAGACTTTGAACTGGGGCTTGATTTTTGTACATTTGCAAACGAATCTACGATTTATTCAGGAGCTGAACACGCTGATGTGTTAAGATAGTGCTAAATGGCCAAGCCTCAAGTGTAAACACTCAAAACGGGACAAAATATTTTCCAGAAAGTGTCCAATCAGCAGATCTGTGGCTCAATGGTTAGCTCGTAGCTTGTATATCTACATGAAGGTAGCTTGTAGTATATCTATATCAAGGTAACTTGTAGTATATCTATATGAAGGTAGCTTGTAGTATATCTATATCAAGGTAGCTTGTATATCTATATGAAGGTAGCTTGTAGTATATCTATATGAAGGTAGCTTGTAGTGTATCTCTAAATATGTGAATCAACATTTGGCCAGTTCATCAGGGTTTTCCACCAAAGTCATACTATTTAGCTGGTGAAGGATATCTTCTTTTGGTGGTAACGTTCCCATGTCTCCTCCAATGCTGCGATTGTAGTAATTGGTTTGAACTGTTATTTGGACCGTATCCTCCTTTAGCGGCAGCAGATGGCTGACCCACTTCAGTACGCTAACTCTCTGTCGGAGGCACCTCTCTCATCTCTTACGCTTCTTCTCATTTCTAATAGCTGTTTTTATAAGCACGTGAACGTCCGAATATATAAGTGAAGTTCTGTGTCTCTTTCCAGTTATTGTGATTAAACCATGCAGGCACCACAAGTTAGGTGTTAGCTTTCACAACCTCTTTGAAACATTTACCAGCATTTACAGTTCATCAGCAGATGTTTTTTCATCTTGTGGATCTTGCAGATCTACATATTATTGCAAATAGTGTCTTTTGCATTAATTGAGCCTAATCACACTCCATAAACTCCTGCCTAAACAGAAACGTTACTTAATCTCCACTGATGTATTTTTTCATTATTACCTGTGTAAGCTCTGTAGAGTGTGGATTTGCAAACACTTCTCAGATTGATCCTCATTTTATCAAAAGAAACTGATTCAACAGAAACTCTTATTTAATTTCAGTTATCTACTGTTACTTTGCATTACTTGTGCAGCTTGCCTTGTGGTTATGTTACCTAAGTCTTACCTAAGGTTTGAGCCCTGTTTGCGGTATGGCTACCTCCTTTGTCTACTCTTATCTGTTACTCAGGCTGCTCTTGAGCCTACTGTGTGGCTAAAGTATGGAAAACATCGACTTAAATCTGTCATTGAGTTTTGAGTGTGAAGGCATTGCATGAAGGTCCATGAGATTCACTGATGTAAATGCTGGTAAAGTTTTTGAGGAGGTTGTGGAAGCTAGTGCTTTCGAGGTATCGATACACAACAATCACTGTACCAGATGTGCTTTCGACATCTGTTAAAAAGTCTTGTGTTTGTGTTCTTTAACGTGGCAGTCACCATATTTTCCTTTTTGGAGAGTCTCTTCTCTGGAAAGCAAATGTTTTCAACACTTTTTGTTGTTGTTTTTTTACAGGCAAAAGCGAAACGACTGCTGGTCATGATTCTGGAGGTCAGCGGAGACGCCATGATTCCCCACACCTTCTCACTCACTGTTCAACTGTTATGTTCCCTGTTGTTACACACAAAAACAACTGTTCAAGTTACAGGTCCAGCATGCTGAGTTGGGTCTTGAATCACCTGGACTCCAACAAAACCTCATCTTCATTAACCCAGCAGAGCCACCATGGCTTTCACAATGAGTGTGTTGGAGACACTTTGATGGATGCTGATGATTGAGCTCATGAGTTATTATTGTGTTTCATTTTTAAATTGGTTTCATTTAACAATCATATTTTTACATTGAATTCATATTTCAGTTTAGTTTTTGAAAGTTTCATGAATGGTTTGGTTAGTTTTAGTTCAGTTTTTATTGTGTGAACACATTTCTATTTAGTTTCCATATATTTAGTTTGAGTAATTGTAGTTTTACAGAGTTAACAGAACACGACAGCAATGTTGGCACAGCTTACATTATCTTGTGTGCAAACCTTAACTTGTGTGTGAAACTTATTCATATTAATAAGTTTATATGCAGTTAAACATGCCAAGTTTATATTATATTTGGTGGATGAAGAAAACACGGAGCAGATGTTTTATGTTTTTTGTACATTAACGTGCTTGAAATGTGCATCACAGATTTTGTCCAACAGCCGCAGGTCAGATTTTCTGTCATAAATGAGTGCTTATTAAATCTGAAAATTATCATTTATTTTTGGCTAATTATTTAGTCTCTGTTGATTTTCAGTGACTCTTGTTAGTTCTAGTTTTTATTGTATATATGAATGTATGTATGTATGCATGTATGTATATGTATGTATATGCTGGTAAAGTTTGTATATATTTCAGTTGTGCACCACTGTTAATTATAAAGGTTTGAGTGACATTTTATATAGTTAAAACCTTTTGGTTTAAAAATTGGTTTGTAATACTCTTTCTAACTTTTTTAAGCTCAACATTTTAGAGATAAACTACAGCAGCTGTCACTGAAACTAAGCACAACTATAACAAACACACCTACAGCCCCATGAGCTCTGTGGTGTAGAGGATAATCACTTGACTTTAAATGTGAAAGGCTGGATTCAAATCCCCAAAACAACAGATTTTCATCATATTCACACACAACTTTCAACAAAACAGAACAAAACAGCACTGAAGTCTGGAGGCTGAGTGGCTCAGCTAATAGAGTGTTGTGTGTTTGTTTGGAAGACCTGAGTTTGAATCTCGTTATTGCTTATGTTAAAACCATGAGCTGCATTACATTCATCAAAGAGTCTGAAACAACGCTCCTCAATGTGTAAACCACAGTGGCTCCACTGACTCGACGTATGAAGAGAACATAATGTAGCAATGGAGTAACAGGTTTGAGCCCAGCTCATACAGCACTGTAATTTTATTGTGTATTTACAGGGCACACGACAGATGAAGACTGAAATATAACTTTCTTCAGGTTTTCAGACGCAAGATCTGTGATTCACAGGTAAGAGCACTGCCTTGCTGATTCAGAGGGTGCTGGTTTGAGCCAGATCTCTGCGATATGAGGAAAATCTTGTGATAGTATTGTTGTCTTAGCAATTTTATTATAAATTCGTCATACACGGACTGGCCACAATAGTGAGCTAATAATCACAAACGTTCAACAACAAACAAGAGATAATGAATACGTATCGAGTACACAGAAGGTAAAGTGCAGTTCTTCAGCCGCTGCACTAGGCGGCGAAAGCGGTTTCACGTTCAGTCTGACTCGCAGCTTCAGGTGTTTGTTTGACAACAAGGAGCGCGTGATGACAGACACCAAAACAAAACACGTGCAGTTTGATTTAAATACACAATTTACAGATGACAGCTTAGCGACAGACTCTTAATGTGTTTAAACAGCACATATTCCAGCTCAACAGCTAATTAAACCTGCGGAATCTGCGATAAAGAGGAGGAATGGAGTGAAGAGACTCACCTGTAAGTGTCATTTCTCTTTAAGTCATTGTTTTGCTTGTAAAGTGCCTGACATGAGCTGTGGAACAGTCTTTAGACATTTTATAATAATCATTGGTATATATTTTACTGATATGTTGTGAAAGACTCGTCTGTCAGTTTATTTATATTTACATGATGATGGATGAAATATGTTGAATACTGTAAGATTAAAATGATTTTGATGGTGTCTTTAACCTACAGTTTATTACAAGGAGGATTTGGTATTGAAAATGAGCTTGATTGAAGGTTGTCTCAGCTTCCATGATGATTATCAGACTTTGTTTACATCTTTCTTGCTAATGTCACTGTCAGACTTTGTTTATATATATTTTAAGGAGTAGAATTGTGATATTTATATTGTAAAGCAGCATAAATCTGGACTTACGCTTGTTAAAAAAGTCAATTAAAGAGTTTTTGTAGAGCTGCAGTGTTTAATACTGTACCTGTCAAATAGACAATATCTATCTATCTATATATGTCATCTTATGTTTATGAGCTGTTATGTTGGTGAAGTGATGAATTCTGATGTTTTAGATGTGTTTTCTGCAGTAAAGTGTTTATTTGTGTGTTTCCTCTCCAGAATGAAGGTTGTGTTTGGACTGTACAGCCAACAGAATCAGAGCTCAGGACATTTGACAGCCATGGACTGTAAGGATGGACATCTGCTGCTGGACAGGTGAGACCCGCACCTTGTGTTTGAGGTTTGGTGTGTCGGTTACCATCATTTTCTTTCTGGAGGGTCGTCCCTCTGGAAAGGAAATGATGGTAACCGAAACGGGTGGAGAAGGGACGGGGACCCAAAATTTTATACAGCTAAATTTAATTTTGTAGTAAAAAGCAGCATAACCCCTGCTGTACATGGCCCCGTAGGTCAGGGTGGGACCCGACCCATCCCACCCCTTCTTTCACACCACATTCACACATATCGCAGTGATCTGGCTGGGATTGAACCAGCGACCTCTTAACCCATGAGGCATTGCTCTACCACTGAGCCACAGATCACATAAAGAATGATGTGCTGGAACTCATATTTGACTATCATTTCACTTCCTGATGTGCAATAAATGAGCAGAGCTGGGCTTTGAACCCAAGTCTTTACAACAGCCTTCAGCATGGAGGACATATGTTCATCCAGTAGCACCACTGTGGCTTTCACTCTTAATGCAGGAGTTTGGTAAAGTTTGTCAGATATAATCCAGTTATTTAATGATTGAAATAATGAGGTTTGAACCCAGGACTCCTCGATGACGACACAATGCACTAACCAATGAGCCACAGATCTGCTGATTAGATGCTCTCTGGAACTTTTATTTTACTCTGATTTTACAATCCTGTGAAGAAAACATCAACATGCTGAAGCAGGATTTGAACCCACGACTCCTGCATCAGAGAACACATGTTAAACTACTTGCACCACTGTGACTTCACCCTCAGTGCTGTTGTTTTGAACACTTTGTTGATTTATTTACATCAGTTTATCATAATCAAGAGCGGGATTTGAGTTCAGAGTTTTTAAAATAAAAACAAGAGTCGTATTCGCCTTGAATCTTCTTGTCATCTGAAAGTGTTTGATTAACAGCTTCAGGTTTTATTGATCAGGCTGGAGGTGAAATACTGAAGTGGATCTTCAGGATCAGGATTAGACAAGCGCTCGAGAAAAGAAAAGGCTTGATTTAATTCAGTTTTCAGGTATTAATGCAGATCCACATATTGTCCACAGGATGGAGCTGAAACACTGATCTGATTTCTTGCATCTCTGTTTTTAAATAAAGCTGCCATTAAATGTTTCCTTGTCATTAATATCATCAGTTTAAATGAATTGAACGCAGTCTCCATTTTAACACAGATTTATTTCTCCAAATATGCCGTTTGCACTCAATAATTAGGTCAAATGCTACTTTAAATGTGAACAGTGACATTAAAATACAACAAGTTTAAGTGAACATCACTTCAGAAAGATACAAAACAGATAAACTGCACAGAATTACAGAATAAACGACTCTGAAAACCTTCTGTCCTGTCTTTAGTGTTTATACCTGAGGCTTGTGTCATACCACTATCCTACCACATCAACGTGTTCAGCTCCTACATAAATCATAAATTAGTTTGCAAATATATGAAAATCAAGCCCCATTTCAAAGTCTTTTGCTACCTAAAGTTTACAGCCTGATGGAGTAGACAGAAGCGGCAGTGCAGTTCTTCATCCGCTCCACTAGGCGGCGAAAGCGGTTTCACGTCCAGTCTGACTCGCAGCTTCAGGTGTTTGTTTGACAACAAGGAGCGCGTGATGACTGACACCAAAACAAAACACGTGCAGTTTGATTTAAATACACAATTTACAGATGACAGCTTAGCGACAGACTTAATGTGTTTAAACAGCACATATTCCAGCTCAACAGCAAATTAAACAAGTGGAATCTGCGATAAAGAGGAGGAATGGAGTGAAGAGACTCACCTGTAAGTGTCATTTCTCTTTAAGTCATTGTTTTGCTTGTAAATTGCCTGACATGAGCTGTGGAACAGTCTTTAGACATTTTATAATAATCATTGGTATATATTTTACTGATATGTTGTGAAAGACTCGTCTGTCAGTTTATTTATATTTACATGATGATGGATGAAATATGTTGAATACTGTAAGATTAAAATGATTTTGATGGTGTCTTTAACCTACAGTTTATTACAAGGAGGATTTGGTATTGAAAATGAGCTTGATTGAAGGTTGTCTCAGCTTCCATGATGATTATCCGACTTTGTTTACATCTTTCTTGCTAATGTCACTGTCAGACTTTGTTTATATATATTTTAAGGAGTAGAATTGTGATATTTATATTGTAAAGCTGCATAAATCTGGACTTACGCTTGTTAAAAAAGTCAATTAAAGAGATTTTGTAGAGCTGCAGTGTTTAATACTGTACCTGTCAAATAGACAATATCTATCTATCTATATATGTCATCTTATGTTTATGAGCTGTTACGTTGGTGAAGTGATGAATTCTGATGTTTTAGATGTGTTTTCTGCAGTAAAGTGTTTATTTGTGTGTTTCCTCTCCAGAATGAAGGTTGTGTTTGGACTGTACAGCCAACAGAATCAGAGCTCTGGACATTTGACAGCCATGGACTGTAAGGATGGACATCTGCTGCTGGACAGGTGAGACCCGCACCTTGTGTTTGAGGTTTGGTGTGTCGGTTACCATCATTTTCTTTCTGGAGGGTCGTCCCTCTGGAAAGGAAATGATGGTAACCGAAACGGGTGGAGAAGGGATGGGGACCCAAAATTTTATACAGCTAAATTTAATTTTGTAGTAAAAAGCAGCATAACCCCTGCTGTACATGGCCCCGTAGGTCAGGGTGGGACCCGACCCATCCCACTCCTTCTTTCACACCACATTCACACATATCGCAGTGATCTGGCTGGGATTAAACCAGCGACCTCTTAACCCATGAGGCATTGCTCTACCACTGAGCCACAGATCACATAAAGAATGATGTGCTGGAACTCATATTTGACTATTATTTCACTTCCTGATGTGCAATAAATGAGCAGAGCTGGGCTTTGAACCCAAGTCTTTACAACAGCCTTCAGCATGGAGGACATGTGTTCATCCAGTAGCACCACTGTGGCTTTCACTATTAATGCAGGAGTTTAGCAAAGTTTGTCAGATATAATCCAGTTATTTTATGATTGAAATAATGAGGTTTGAACTCAGGACTCCTCGATCACAACACAATGTTCTAACCACTGAGCAGTTGACTGAACTTATGCTGGAACTTTTATTTCACTCTGATTTTACAACAATTTTGTTAAAACAGGCTGAAGCAGGATTTGAACCCACGACTCCAACATCATGAGAGAAGATTTTTAAACACATGCACCACTGTGGCTATGATACTGAATGTACATGTTTTTGAGACTTTGTCAGATTTAATAAGAATATTTTAAAGAGGGATTTGAAGTAATAAATATAAAAATGGTCAAATAAATGAATGAATTGAATAAAGAATAGCAAATACACTTTTATTCTTATTTCCAAATCACAATCACACTAAAAACACACACATGATTTGTAAACAACTTTTTATGGTTTAGTCAAATAAATCTTTTAAGATTGTTTGAATTACAGACTGTGTCAGATTTGCTTGAAGTTTCTTGTTAGCTGAAGATCCTTCATTAACAGTCTCAGGTGTTTTGAATCAGGTTGGAGGTGAACTGGAGAGTGGATCTTCAGGATCAGGATCAGACAACTGCTGTAGAGAAAAAAAGGCTCGATTTAATTCAGTTTACAGGTATTAATGCAGATCTACATATTGTCCACAAGATGGAGCTGAAACACTGATCTGATGACATGCATCTCTGTTTTAAATAAAGCTGCCATTAAATAAGTTGATGATTGAGATCAGATCAGTGTTTCAGCTCCATCTTGTGGACAATATGTGGATCTGCATTAATACATGTAAACTGAATTAAATTGAGCCTTTTTTCTCTCAAGCAGTTGTCTAATCCTGATCCTGAAGATCCACTCTCCAGTTCACCTCCAACCTGATTCAAAACACCTGAGACTGTTAATGAAGGACCTTCAGCTAACAAGAAGCTTTAAGGCGAATGTTACAAAAAAATTGCTCGTACAGTAGAAATAACTTTGTCACACATACTTACACAGATAATAGACTGAAATGATTGGATTATCAGGAGGCAGAAACTCAAACTGAATAAAAAAAGTGTGTGAAAATCTCCTGCACTCATCACAGGCTCTGTCTCAGTGGATAATCAGCCGCTCTCTCTGTTACTGAATTGGAAATTAAACCTCACTTTTAAATCCAACACTTGTTAGATTTGTGTGTCTAAATCTAATATTTAAATGGCAGGAGAGATGTCATTAAATCCAACAGAGTGTCCAAAACACCAGCAATTTACATGAAAGTCACAGTGGCGCATGGGGTTAAATGTATTCTCTGTTAATCATTTGATGGGTTCAGATCCCACTTTTGATTGTGATCAATGTTGGTGATGAAATCCAAGTAAGTGTCCAAACATGCAGTGGAGCAAGTGGTTAAACACATGTTCTCTGGTGATGGAGTTGTGGGTTCAAATCTCAGTTTAACTTATGATTTTAACAGAATAATTGTAAAATCAGAGTAAATATAAGTTCCAGCATGTGTTCATTTAACAGATCTGTGGCTCACTGGTTAGAATGCTGTGCTGTTTATTGTGTCGTCATCGAGGAGTCCTGGGTTCAAATCTCATTATAACATAGATGAAATAACTGGCATTATATCTGACAAACTTTACTAAACTCCTCAAACAAAAGTGAAAGCCACAGTGGTGCAACTGGCTGAACACATGTCCTCCATGCTGAAAGCTGTTGTAAAGACTTGGGTTTAAAGCCCAGTTCTGCTCATTTATTGCACATCAGGAAGTGAAATAATAGTCAAATATGAGTTCCAGCACATCATTCTTTATGTGATCTGTGGCTCAGTGGTAGAGCAATGCCTCATGGGTTAAGAGGTCGCTGGTTCAATCCCAGCCAGATCACTGCGATATGTGTGAATGTGGTGTGAAAGAAGGGGTGGGATGGGTCGGGTCCCACCCTGACCTACGGGGCCATGTACAGCAGGGGTTATGCTGCTTTTTACTACAAAATTAAATTTAGCTGTATAAAATTTTGGGTCCCCGTCCCTTCTCCCCCCGTTTCGGTTACCATCATTTCCTTTCCAGAGGGACGACCCTCCAGAAAGAAAATGATGGTAACCGACACACAAAACCTCAAACACAAGGTGCGGGTCTCACCTGTCCAGCAGCAGATGTCCATCCTTACAGTCCATGGCTGTCAAATGTCCAGAGCTCTGATTCTGTTGGCTGTACAGTCCAAACACAACCTTCATTCTGGAGAGGAAACACACAAATAAACACTTTACTGCAGAAAACACATCTAAAACATCAGAATTCATCACTTCACCAACATAACAGCTCATAAACATAAGATGACATATATAGATAGATAGATATTGTCTATTTGACAGGTACAGTATTAAACACTGCAGCTCTACAAAATCTCTTTCATTGACTTTTTTAACAAGCGTAAGTCCAGATTTATGCAGCTTTACAATATAAATATCACAATTCTACTCCTTAAAATATATATAAACAAAGTCTGACAGTGACATTAGCAAGAAAGATGTAAACAAAGTCTGATAATCATCATGGAAGCTGAGACAACCTTCAATCAAGCTCATTTTCAATACCAAATCCTCCTTGTAATAAACTGTAGGTTAAAGACACCATCAAAATCATTTTAATCTTACAGTATTCAACATATTTCATCCATCATCATGTAAATATAAATAAACTGACAGACGAGTCTTTCACAACATATCAGTAAAATATATACCAATGATTATTATAAAATCTGTAAAGACTGTTCCACAGCTCATGTCAGGCAATTTACAAGCAAAACAATGACTTAAAGAGAAATGACACTTACAGGTGAGTCTCTTCACTCCATTCCTCCTCTTTATCGCAGATTCCGCAGGTTTAATTTGCTGTTGAGCTGGAATATGTGCTGTTTAAACACATTAAGTCTGTCGCTAAGCTGTCATCTGTAAATTGTGTATTTAAATCAAACTGCACGTGTTTTGTTTTGGTGTCTGTCATCACGCGCTCCTTGTTGTCAAACAAACACCTGAAGCTGCGAGTCAGACTGAACGTGAAACCGCTTTCGCCGCCTAGTGGAGCGGATGAAGATCTGCACTTTCCCTTCTGTGTACTCGATACGTATTCATTATCTATTTATTGTTTGTTGTTGAACGTTTGTGATTATTAGATCACTATTGTGGCCAGTCCGTGTATGACGAATTAATAATAAAAGTGCTAAGACAACAATACCATCACAAGATTTTCCTCATATCGCAGAGATCTGGCTCAAACCAGCACCCTCTGAATCAGCAAGGCAGTGCTCTTACCTGTGAATCACAGATCTTGCGTCTGAAAACCTGAAGAAAGTTATATTTCAGTCTGCATCTGTCGTGTGCCCTGTAAATACACAATAAAATTACAGTGCTGTATGAGCTGGGCTCAAACCTGTTACTCCATTGCTCCATTATGTTCTCTTCATATGTCGAGTCAGTGGAGCCACTGTGGTTTACACATTGAGGAGCGTTGTTTCAGACTCTTTGATGAATGTAATGCAGCTCATGGTTTTAACATAAGCAATAACGAGATTCAAACTCAGGTCTTCCAAACAAACACACAACACTCTATTAGCTGAGCCACTCAGCCTCCAGACTTCAGTGCTGTTTTGTTCTGTTTTGTTGAAAGTTGTGTGTGAATATGATGAAAATCTGTTGTTTTGGGGATTTGAATCCAGCCTTTCACATTTAAAGTCAAGCGATTATCCTCTACACCACAGAGCTCATGGGGCTGTAGGTGTGTTTGTTATAGTTGTGCTTAGTTTCAGTGACAGCTGCTGTAGTTTATCTCTAAAATGTTGAGCTTAAAAAGTTAGAAAGAGTATTACAAACCAATTTTTAAACCAAAAGGTTTTAACTATATAAAATGTCACTCAAACCTTTATAATTAACAGTGGTGCACAACTGAAATATATACAAACTTTACCAGCATATACATACATATACATACATACATACATGCATACATACATACATACATACATACATACAATAAAAACTAGAACTAACAAGAGTCACTGAAAATCAACAGAGACTAAATAATTAGCCAAAATAAATGATAATTTTCAGATTTAATAAGCACTCATTTATGACAGAAAATCTGACCTGCGGCTGTTGGACAAAATCTGTGATGCACATTTCAAGCACGTTAATGTACAAACAACATAAAACATCTGCTCCGTGTTTTCTTCATCCGCCAAATATAATATAAACTTGGCATGTTTAACTGCATATAAACTTATTAATATGAATAAGTTTCACACACAAGTTAAGGTTTGCACACAAGATAATGTAAGCTGTGCCAACATTGCTGTCGTGTTCTGTTAACTCTGTAAAACTAGAATTACTCAAACTAAATATATGGAAACTAAATAGAAATGTGTTCACACAATAAAAACTGAACTAAAACTAACCAAACCATTCATGAAACTTTCAAAAACTAAACTGAAATATGAATTCAATGTAAAAATATGATTGTTAAATGAAACCAATTTAAAAATGAAACACTATAAGAACTCATGAGCTCCATCATCAGCATCCATCAAAGTGTCTCCAACACACTCATTGTGAAAGCCATGGTGGCTCTGCTGGGTTAATGAAGATGAGGTTTTGTTGGAGTCCAGGTGATTCAAGACCCAACTCAGCATGCTGGACCTGTAACTTGAACAGTTGTTTTTGTGTGTAACAACAGGGAACATAACAGTTGAACAGTGAGTGAGAAGGTGTGGGGAATCATGGCGTCTCCGCTGACCTCCAGAATCATGACCAGCAGTCGTTTCGCTTTTGCCTGTAAAAAAAACAACAACAAAAAGTGTTGAAAACATTTGCTTTCCAGAGAAGAGACTCTCCAAAAAGGAAAATATGGTGACTGCCACGTTAAAGAACACAAACACAAGACTTTTTAACAGATGTCGAAAGCACATCCGGTACAGTGATTGTTGTGTATCGATACCTCGAAAGCACTAGCTTCCACAACCTCCTCAAAAACTTTACCAGCATTTACATCAGTGAATCTCATGGACCTTCATGCAATGCCTTCACACTCAAAACTCAATGACAGATTTAAGTCGATGTTTTCCATACTTTAGCCACACAGTAGGCTTAAGAGCAGCCTGAGTAACAGATAAGAGTAGACAAAGGAGGTAGCCATACCGCAAACAGGGCTCAAACCTTAGGTAAGTCTTAGGTAACATAACCACAAGGCAAGCTGCACAAGTAATGCAAAGTAACAGTAGATAACTGAAATTAAATAAGAGTTTCTGTTGAATCAGTTTCTTTTGATAAAATGAGGATCAATCTGAGAAGTGTTTGCAAATCCACACTCTACAGAGCTTACACAGGTAATAATGAAAAAATACATCAGTGGAGATTAAGTAACGTTTCTGTTTAGGCAGGAGTTTATGGAGTGTGATTAGGCTCAACTAATGCAAAAGACACTATATGCACTAATATGTAGATCTGCAAGATCCACAAGATGAAAAAACATCTGCTGATGTACTGTAAATGCTGGTAAATGTTTCAAAGAGGTTGTGAAAGCTAACACCTAACTTGTGGTGCCTGCATGGTTTAATCACAATAACTGGAAAGAGACACAGAACTTCACTTATATATTTGGACGTTCACGTGCTTATAAAAACAGCTATTAGAAATGAGAAGAAGCGTAAGAGATAAGAGAGGCGCCTCCGACAGAGAGTTAGCGTACTGAAGTGGGTCAGCCATCTGCTGCCGCTAAAGGAGGATACGGTCCAAATAACAGTTCAAACCAATTACTACAATCGCAGCATTGGAGGAGACATGGGAACGTTACCACCAAAAGAAGATATCCTTCACCAGCTAAATAGTATGACTTTGGTGGAAAACCCTGATGAACTGGCCAAATGTTGATTCACATATTTAGAGATATACTACAAGCGACCTTATATAGATATACTACAAGGTACCTTCATATAGATACACTACAAGCTACCTTCATGTAGATATACAAGCTACGAGCTAACCATTGAGCCACAGACCTGCTGATTGGACACTTTCTGGAAAATATTTTGTCCCGTTTTGAGTGTTTACACTTGAGGCTTGGACATTTAGCACTATCTTAACACATCAGCGTGTTCAGCTCCTGAATAAATCGTAGATTCGTTTGCAAATGTACAAAAATCAAGCCCCAGTTCAAAGTCTTTTTAATACCTAAAGTCTATCGAGTACACAGAAGTGAAAGTGCAGTTCTTCATCCGCTCCACTAGGCGGCGAAAGCGGTTTCACGTCCAGTCTGACTCGCAGCTTCAGGTGTTTGTTTGACAACAAGGAGCGCGTGATGACAGACACCAAAACAAAACACGTGCAGTTTGATTTAAATACACAATTTACAGATGACAGCTTAGCGACAGACTCTTAATGTGTTTAAACAGCACATATTCTAGCTCAACAGCAATTTAAACCAGCGGAATCTGCGATAAAGAGGAGGAATAGAGTGAAGAGACTCACCTGTAAGTGTCATTTCTCTTAAAATCACTGTTTTGCTTATAAAATGACTGAACAGCTTGTTAAATTCCTTGTTAAATGCTTGTTTGAAAAGGTCAACTAGTAAGCTTTTGTAGAGCCTCAGTGTTAAATACTGTAGCTGTCAAATAGACAATATCTATCTATCTATATATGTCATCTTATGTTTATGAGCTGTTACGTTGGTGAAGTGATGAATTCTGATGTTTTAGATGTGTTTTCTGCAGTAAAGTGTTTATTTGTGTGTTTCCTCTCCAGAATGAAGGTTGTGTTTGGACTGTACAGCCAACAGAATCAGAGCTCTGGACAATTGACAGCCATGGACTGTAAGGATGGACATCTGCTGCTGGACAGGTGAGACCCGCACCTTGTGTTTGAGGTTTTGTGTGTCGGTTACCATCATTTTCTTTCTGGAGGGTCGTCCCTCTGGAAAGGAAATGATGGTAACCGAAACGGGTGGAGAAGGGACGGGGACCCAAAATTTTATACAGCTAAATTTAATTTTGTAGTAAAAAGCAGCATAACCCCTGCTGTACATGGCCCCGTAGGTCAGGGTGGGACCCGACCCATCCCACCCCTTCTTTCACACCACACTCACACATATCGCAGTGATCTGGCTGGGATTGAACCAGCAACCTCTTAACCCATGAGGCATTGCTCTACCACTGAGCCACAGATCACTCAAAGAATGATGTGCTGGAACTCATATTTGACTATTATTTCACTTCCTGATGTGCAATAAATGAGCAGAGCTGGGCTTTGAACCCAAGTCTTTACAACAGCCTTCAGCATGGAGGACATGTGTTCATCCAGTAGCACCACTGCAGCTTTCACTCTTAATGCAGGAGTTTAGTAAAGTTTGTCAGATATAATCCAGTTATTTAATGATTGAAATAATGAGGTTTGAACCCAGGACTTCTCAATAGCAACACAACGCTCTAACCACTGAGCCACAGGTCTCTTGGCTGAACATATGCTGGAACTTTTATTTCACTCTGATTTCACAACGATCCTGTTAAACCTTCAACGAGCAGAAGAGAGATTTGAACCCACGACTCCTTCATCAAAGATCATGAGTTTTACCACTTGTGCCACTGTGTCTTTCCCAATCAATGCTGGTGTTTTGGACACTTTGTTGCATGTAATAATAAACTCTATTTATCACAAACAAAAGTGTGATTTGAACACAAGACTCCATCATCAGAGAACATGCGTTTATCCACATGCACCACTGTGACTTTCACACTGAGCACTAGAAATTTGGACATTTTGTTGCACTTAATAACCACTGTTGATCACAATGAAAAAAAGGATTTAAGCTCCAGACTTCAGCACAGAACAAGCAGCGGATTACCCACTGAGCCACAGAGCCTGAGATGAGTCTGACAGACTTTTCACACATTCATTTTTTATTTATTAAATCTAAAGTATTTCAACTGTGTGTGCCTCATTTTGGATTCATTTAAAAAGTTACATGCTGAAACTAAATTGATAACACGAACATCATTTGTAAATATCGTTCATTTATTTGAAATAAAAACAAGAGTCTCATTAACTTTGAAGCTTCTTAGGATCTAAAAGACTTTGATTAACAGCTTCAGGTCTTATTGATCAGGCTGGAGGTGAAATACTGAAGTGGATCTTCAGGATCAGGATTAGACAAGCGCTCGAGAAAAGAAAAGGCTTGATTTAATTCAGTTTTCAGGTATTAATGCAGATCCACATACTGTCCACAGGATGGAGCTGAAACACTGATCTGATTTCTTGCATCTCTGTTTTAAATAAAGCTGCCATTAAATGTTTCCTTGTCATTAATATCATCAGTTTAAATGAATTGAAAGCAGTCTCCATTTTAACACAGATTTATTTCTCCAAATATGCCGTTTGCACTCAATAATTAGGTCAAATGCTACTTTAAATGTGAACAGTGACATTAAAATACAACAAGTTTAAGTGAACATCACTTCAGAAAGATACAAAACAGATAAACTGCACAGAATTACAGAATAAACGACTCTGAAAACCTTCTGTCCTGTCTTTAGTGTTTACACCTGAGGCTTGTGTCTTACCACTATCCTACCACATCAACGTGTTCAGCTCCTACATAAATCATAAATTAGTTTGCAAATATATGAAAATCAAGCCCCATTTCAAAGTCTTTTGCTACCTAAAGTTTACAGCCTGATGGAGTAGACAGAAGCGGCAGTGCAGTTATTCATCCGCTCCACTAGGCGGCGAAAGCGGTTTCACGTCCAGTCTGACTCGCAGCTTCAGGTGTTTGTTTGACAACAAGGAGCGCGTGATGACTGACACCAAAACAAAACACGTGCAGTTTGATTTAAATACACAATTTACAGATGACAGCTTAGCGACAGACTCTTAATGTGTTTAAACTGCACATATTCCAGCTCAACAGCAAATTAAACCTGCGGAATCTGCGATAAAGAGGAGGAATGGAGTGAAGAGACTCACCTGTAAGTGTCATTTCTCTTTAAGTCATTGTTTTGCTTGTAAATTGCCTGACATGAGCTGTGCAACAGTCTTTACAGATTTTATAATAATCATTGGTATATAGTTTACTGATATGTTGTGAAAGACTCGTCTGTCAGTTTATTTATATTTACATGATGATGGATGAAATATGTTGAATACTGTAAGATTAAAATGATTTTGATGGTGTCTTTAACCTACAGTTTATTACAAGGAGGATTTGGTATTGAAAATGAGCTTGATTGAAGGTTGTCTCAGCTTCCATGATGATTATCAGACTTTGTTTACATCTTTCTTGCTAATGTCACTGTCAGACTTTGTTTATATATATTTTAAGGAGTAGAATTGTGATATTTATATTGTAAAGCAGCATAAATCTGGACTTACGCTTGTTAAAAAAGTCAATTAAAGAGATTTTGTAGAGCTGCAGTGTTTAATACTGTACCTGTCAAATAGACAATATCTATCTATCTATCTATCTATATATGTCATCTTATGTTTATGAGCTGTTACGTTGGTGAAGTGATGAATTCTGATGTTTTAGATGTGTTTTCTGCAGTAAAGTGTTTATTTGTGTGTTTCCTCTCCAGAATGAAGGTTGTGTTTGGACTGTACAGCCAACAGAATCAGAGCTCTGGACATTTGACAGCCATGGACTGTAAGGATGGACATCTGCTGCTGGACAGGTGAGACCCGCACCTTGTGTTTGAGGTTTGGTGTGTCGGTTACCATCATTTTCTTTCTGGAGGGTCGTCCCTCTGGAAAGGAAATGATGGTAACCGAAACGGGGGGAGAAGGGACGGGGACCCAAAATTTTATACAGCTAAATTTAACTTTGTAGTAAAAAGCAGCATAACCCCTGCTGTACATGGCCCCGTAGGTCAGGGTGGGACCCGACCCATCCCACCCCTTCTTTCACACCACACTCACACATATCGCAGTGATCTGGCTGGGATTGAACCAGCGACCTCTTAACCCATGAGGCATTGCTCTACCACTGAGCCACAGATCACATAAAGAATGATGTGCTGGAACTCATATTTGACTATTATTTCACTTCCTGATGTGCAATAAATGAGCAGAGCTGGGCTTTGAACCCAAGTCTTTACAACAGCTTTCAGCATAGAGGACATGTGTTCAGTCAGTAGCACCACTGCAGCTTTCACTCTTAATGCAGGAGTTTAGTAAAGTTTGTCAGATATAATCCAGTTATTTAATGATTGAAATAATGAGATTTGAACTCAGGACTTCTCGATCACAACACAACGCTCTAACCACTGAGCCACAGAACAGTTGACTGAACTTATGCTGGAACTTTTATTTCACTCTGATTTTACAACAATTTTGTTAAAACAGGCTGAAGCAGGATTTGAACCCACGACTCCAACATCATGAGAGAAGATTTTTAAACACATGCACCACTGTGGCTATGATACTGAATGTACATGTTTTTGAGACTTTGTCAGATTTAATAAGAATATTTTAAAGAGGGATTTGAACTAATAAATATAAAAATGGTCAAATAAATGAATGAATTGAATAAAGAATAGCAAATACACTTTTATTCTTATTTCCAAATCACAATCACACTAAAACACACACATGATTTGTAAACAACTTTCATAGTTTAGTCAAATAAATCTTTTAAGATTGTTTGAATTACAGACTGTGTCAGATTTGCTTGAAGTTTCTTGTTAGCTGAAGATCCTTCATTAACAGTCTCAGGTGTTTTGAATCAGGTTGGAGGTGAACTGGAGAGTGGATCTTCAGGATCAGGATCAGACAACTGCTGTAGAGAAAAAAAGGCTCGATTTAATTCAGTTTACAGGTATTAATGCAGATCTACATATTGTCCACAAGATGGAGCTGAAACACTGATCTGATGACATGCATCTCTGTTTTAAATAAAGCTGCCATTAAATAAGTTGATGATTGAGATCAGATCAGTGTTTCAGCTCCATCTTGTGGACAATATGTGGATCTGCATTAATACATGAAAACTGAATTAAATTGAGCCTTTTTTCTCTCAAGCAGTTGTCTAATCCTGATCCTGAAGATCCACTCTCCAGTTCACCTCCAACCTGATTCAAAACACCTGAGACTGTTAATGAAGGATCTTCAGCTAACAAGAAGCTTTAAGGCGAATGTTACAAAAAAAATTGCTCGTACAGTAGAAATAACTTTGCCACACATACTTACACAGATAATAGACTGAAATGATTGGATTATCAGGAGGCAGAAACTCAAACTGAATAAAAAAAAGTGTGTGAAAATCTCCTGCACTCATCACAGGCTCTGTCTCAGTAGATAATCAGCCGCTCTCTCTGTTACTGAATTGGAAATTAAACCTCACTTTTAAATCCAACACTTGTTAGATTTGTGTGTTTAAATCTAATATTTAAATGGCAGGAGAGATGTCATTAAATCCAACAGAGTGTCCAAAACACCAGCAATTTACATGAAAGTCACAGTGGCGCATGGGGTTAAATGTATTCTCTGTTAATCATTTCATGGGTTCAGATCCCACTTTTGATTGTGATCAATGTTGGTGATGAAATCCAAGTAAGTGACCAAACATGCAGTGGAGCAAGTGGTTAAACACATGTTCTCTGGTGATGGAGTTGTGGGTTCAAATCTCAGTTTAACTTATGATTTTACCAGGATAATTGTAAAATCAGAGTAAATATAAGTTCCAGCATGTGTTCATTTAACAGATCTGTGGCTCACTGGTTAGAATGCTGTGCTGTTCATTGTGTCGTCATCGAGAAGTCCTGGGTTCAAATCTCATTATTACATAGATGAAATAACTGGCATTTCTCTGACAAACTTTACTAAACTCCTCAAACAAGAGTGAAAGCCACAGTGGTGCAACTGGATGAACACATGTCCTCCATGCTGAAAGCTGTCGTAAAGACTTGGGTTCAAAGCCCAGTTCTGCTCATTTATTGCACATCAGGAAGTGAAATAATAGTCAAATATGAGTTCCAGCACATCATTCTTTATGTGATCTGTGGCTCAGTGGTAGAGCAATGCCTCATGGGTTAAGAGGTCGCTGGTTCAATCCCAGCCAGATCACTGCGATATGTGTGAGTGTGGTGTGAAAGAAGGGGTGGGATGGGTCGGGTCCCACCCTGACCTACGGGGCCATGTACAGCAGGGGTTATGCTGCTTTTTACTACAAAATTAAATTTAGCTGTATAAAATTTTGGGTCCCCGTCCCTTCTCCACCCGTTTCGGTTACCATCATTTCCTTTCCAGAGGGACGACCCTCCAGAAAGAAAATGATGGTAACCGACACACCAAACCTCAAACACAAGGTGCGGGTCTCACCTGTCCAGCAGCAGATGTCCATCCTTACAGTCCATGGCTGTCAAATGTCCAGAGCTCTGATTCTGTTGGCTGTACAGTCCAAACACAACCTTCATTCTGGAGAGGAAACACACAAATAAACACTTTAGTGCAGAAAACACATCTAAAACATCAGAATTCATCACTTCACCAACGTAACAGCTCATAAACATAAGATGACATATATAGATAGATAGATATTGTCTATTTGACAGGTACAGTATTAAACACTGCAGCTCTACAAAAACTCTTTAATTGACTTTTTTAACAAGCGTAAGTCCAGATTTATGCTGCTTTACAATATAAATATCACAATTCTACTCCTTAAAATATATATAAACAAAGTCTGACAGTGACAAGAAAGATGTAAACAAAGTCTGATAATCATCATGGAAGCTGAGACAACCTTCAATCAAGCTCATTTTCAATACCAAATCCTCCTTGTAATAAACTGTAGGTTAAAGACACCATCAAAATCATTTTAATCTTACAGTATTCAACATATTTCATCCATCATCATGTAAATATAAATAAACTGACAGACGAGTCTTTCACAACATATCAGTAAAATATATACCAATGATTATTATAAAATCTGTAAAGACTGTTCCACAGCTCATGTCAGGCAATTTACAAGCAAAACAATGACTTAAAGAGAAATGACACTTACAGGTGAGTCTCTTCACTCCATTCCTCCTCTTTATCGCAGATTCCGCAGGTTTAATTTGCTGTTGAGCTGGAATATGTGCTGTTTAAACACATTAAGAGTCTGTCGCTAAGCTGTCATCTGTAAATTGTGTATTTAAATCAAACTGCACGTGTTTTGTTTTGGTGTCTGTCATCACGCGCTCCTTGTTGTCAAACAAACACCTGAAGCTGCGAGTCAGACTGGACGTGAAACCGCTTTCGCCGCCTAGTGGAGCGGATGAAGATCTGCACTTTCCCTTCTGTGTACTCGATACGTATTCATTATCTCTTGTTTGTTGTTGAACGTTTGTGATTATTAGCTCACTATTGTGGCCAGTCCGTGTATGACGAATTAATAATAAAATTGCTAAGACAACAATACCATCACAAGATTTTCCTCATATCGCAGAGATCTGGCTCAAACCAGCACCCTCTGAATCAGCAAGGCAGTGCTCTTACCTGTGAATCACAGATCTTGCGTCTGAACATCTGAAGAAAGTTATATTTCAGTCTTCATCTGTCGTGTGCCCTGTAAATACACAATAAAATTACAGTGCTGTATGAGCTGTACTCAAACCTGTTGCTTCATTGCTCCATTATGTTCTCTTCATACGTCGAGTCAGTGGAGCCACTGTGGTTTACACATTGAGGAGCGTTGTTTCAGACTCTTTGATGAATGTAATGCAGCTCATGGTTTTAACATAAGCAATAACGAGATTCAAACTCAGGTCTTCCAAACAAACACACAACACTCTATTAGCTGAGCCACTCAGCCTCCAGACTTCAGTGCTGTTTTGTTCTGTTTTATTGAAAGTTGTGTGTGAATATGATGAAAAACTGTTGTTTTGGGGATTTGAATCCAGCCTTTCACATTTAAAGTCAAGCGATTATCCTCTACACCACAGAGCTCATGGGGCTGTAGGTGTGTTTGTTATAGTTGTGCTTAGTTTCAGTGACAGCTGCTGTAGTTTATCTCTAAAATGTTGAGCTTAAAAAAAGTTAGAAAGAGTATTACAAACCAATTTTTAAACCAAAAGGTTTTAACTGTATAAAATGTCACTCAAACCTTTATAATTAACAGTGGTGCACAACTGAAATATATATAAACTTTACCAGCATATACATACATGCATACATACATACATACATATATACAATAAAAACTAGAACTAACAAGAGTCACTGAAAATCAACAGAGACTAAATAATTAGCCAAAATAAATGATAATTTTCAGATTTAATAAGCACTCATTTATGACAGAAAATCTGACCTGCGGCTGTTGGACAAAATCTGTGATGCACATTTCAAGCACATGTTAATGTACAAACAACATAAAACATCTGCTCCGTGTTTTCTTCATCCACCAAATATAATATAAACTTGGCATGTTTAACTGCATATAAACTTATTAATATGAATAAGTTTCACACACAAGTTAAGGTTTGCACACAAGATAATGTAAGCTGTGCCAAAATTGCTGTCGTGTTCTGTTAACTCTGTAAAACTAGAATTACTCAAACTAAATATATGGAAACTAAATAGAAATGTGTTCACACAATAAAAACTGAACTAAAACTAACCAAACCATTCATGTAAACAATTCAATGTAAAAATATGATTGTTAAATGAAACCAATTTAAAAATGAAACACTATAATAACTCATGAGCTCCATCATCAGCATCCATCAAAGTGTCTCCAACACACTCATTGTGAAAGCCATGGTGGCTCTGCTGGGTAAATGAAGATGAGGTTTTGTTGGAGTCCAGGTGATTCAAGACCCAACTCAGCATGCTGGACCTGTAACTTGAACAGTTGTTTTTGTGTGTAACAACAGGGAACATAACAGTTGAACAGTGAGTGAGAAGGTGTGGGGAATCATGGCGTCTCCGCTGACCTCCAGAATCATGACCAGCAGTCGTTTCGCTTTTGCCTGTAAAAAAAACAACAACAAAAAGTGTTGAAAACATTTGCTTTCCAGAGAAGAGACTCTCCAAAAGGAAAAGATGGTGACTGCCACATTAAAGAACACAAACACAAGACTTTTTAACAGATGTCGAAAGCACATCCGGTACAGTGATTGTTGTATATCGATACCTCGAAAGCACTAGCTTCCACAACCTCCTCAAAAACTTTACCAGCATTTACATCAGTGAATCTCATGGACCTTCATGCAATGCCTTCACACTCAAAACTCAATGACAGATTTAAGTCGATGTTTTCCATACTTTAGCCACACAGTAGGGTCAAGAGCAGCCTGAGTAACAGATAAGAGTAGACAAAGGAGGTAGCCATACCGCAAACAGTGCTCAAACCTTAGGTAAGTCTTAGGTAACATAACCACAAGGCAAGCTGCACAAGGAATGCAAAGTAACAGTAGATCCAGTTTGCAAATCCACACTCTACAGAGCATACACAGGTAATAATGAAAAAATGCATCAGTGGAGATTAAGTAACGTTTCTGTTTAGGCAGGAGTTTATGGAGTGTGATTAGGCTCAATTAATGCAAAAGACACTATTTGCACTAATATGTAGATCTGCAAGATCCACAAGATGAAATAACATCTGCTGATGCACTGTAAATGCTGGTAAATGTTTCAAAGAGGTTGTGAAAGCTAACACCTAACTTGTGGTGCCTGCATGGTTTAATCACAATAACTGGAAAGAGACACAGAACTTCACTTATATATTCGGACGTTCACGTGCTTATAAAAACAGCTATTAGAAATTAGAAGAAGCATAAGAGATGAGAGAGGCGCCTCCGACAGAGAGTTAGCGTACTGAAGTGGGTCAGCCATCTGCTGCCGCTAAAGGAGGATACGGTCCAAATAACAGTTCAAACCAATTACTACAATCGCAGCATTGGAGGAGACATGGGAACGTTACCACCAAAAGAAGATATCCTTCACCAGCTAAATAGTATGACTTTGGTGGAAAACCCTAATGAACTGGCCAAATGTTGATTCACATATTTAGAGATATACTACAAGCGACCTTATATAGATATACTACAAGCTACCTTCATGTAGATATACAAGCTACGAGCTAACCATTGAGCAACAGACCTGCTGATTGGACACTTTCTGGAAAATATTTTGTCCCGTTTTGAGTGTTTACACTTGAGGCTTGGACATTTAGCACTATCTTAACACATCAGCGTGTTCAGCTCCTGAATAAATCGAGGATTCGTTTGCAAATGTACAAAAATCAAGCCCCAGTTCAAAGTCTTTTTAATACCTAAAGTCTATCGAGTACACAGAAGCGAAAGCGCAGATCTTCATCCGCTCCACTAGGCGGCGAAAGCGGTTTCACGTCCAGTCTGACTCACAGCTTCAGATGTTTGTTTGACAACAAGGAGCGCGTGATGACAGACACCAAAACAAAACACGTGCAGTTTGATTTAAATACACAATTTACAGATGACAGCTTAGCGACAGACTCTTAATGTGTTTAAACAGCACATATTCCAGCTCAACAGCAATTTAAACCAGCGGAATCTGCGATAAAGAGGAGGAATGGAGTGAAGAGACTCACCTGTAAGTGTCATTTCTCTTAAAATCACTATTTTGCTTATAAAATGACTGAACAGCTTGTTAAATTCCTTGTTAAATGCTTGTTTGAAAAGGTCAACTAGTAAGCTTTTGTAGAGCCTCAGTGTTCAAATACTGTAGCTGTCAAATAGACAATATCTATCTATCTATATATGTCATCTTATGTTTATGAGCTGTTATGTTGGTGAAGTGATGAATTCTGATGTTTTAGATGTGTTTTCTGCAGTAAAGTGTTTATTTGTGTGTTTCCTCCCCAGAATGAAGGTTGTGTTTGGACTGTACAGCCAACAGAATCAGAGCTCTGGACATTTGACAGCCATGGACTGTAAGGACAGACATCTGCTGCTGGACAGGTGAGACCCGCACCTTGTGTTTGAGGTTTGGTGTGTCGGTTACCATCATTTTCTTTCTGGAGGGTCGTCCCTCTGGAAAGGAAATGATGGTAACCGAAACGGGTGAAGAAGGGACGGGGACCCAAATTTTTATACAGCTAAATTTAATTTTGTAGTAAAAAGCAGCATAACCCCTGCTGTACATGGCCCCGTAGGTCAGGGTGGGACCCGACCCATCCCACCCCTTCTTTCACACCACACTCACACATATCGCAGTGATCTGGCTGGGATTGAACCAGCGACCTCTTAACCCATGAGGCATTGCTCTACCACTGAGCCACAGATCACATAAAGAATGATGTGCTGGAACTCATATTTGACTATTATTTCACTTCCTGATGTGCAATAAATGAGCAGAGCTGGGCTTTGAACCCAAGTCTTTACAACAGCTTTCAGCATAGAGGACATGTGTTCAGTCAGTAGCACCACTGCAGCTTTCACTCTTAATGCAGGAGTTTAGTAAAGTTTGTCAGATATAATCCAGTTATTTAATGATTGAAATAATGAGATTTGAACTCAGGACTTCTCGATCACAACACAACGCTCTAACCACTGAGCCACAGAACAGTTGACTGAACTTATGCTGGAACTTTTATTTCACTCTGATTTTACAACAATTTTGTTAAAACAGGCTGAAGCAGGATTTGAACCCACGACTCCAACATCATGAGAGAAGATTTTTAATCACATGCACCACTGTGGCTATGATACTGAACGTACATGTTTTTGAGACTTTGTCAGATTTAATAAGAATAATTTAAAGAGGGATTTGAACTCACAACAGTGAACACATTTAACCACATGCACCACTGTGACTTTCATGTGAAACGCTTGTGTTTTGAACACTTTGTTGAATTTGATGACATCTATCATCACATTTAAAAGTGAGATTTTAACCCATGACTCTATCAAGTGAGATTTAATTTCCAGACCTCAGCACAGAGAGTGCACCTGATTATCCACTGAGACAGAGCCTGTGATGAGTGCAGGAGATTTTCACACACTTTTTTCTTCAGTTTGAGTTCCTGGCTCTTGATAATCCAATCATCTCAGTCTATTATCTGTGTATGTCAAAGTTATTTCTGCTGTACGAGTAATTTTTAGATGACCTTAAAATGCCACAAGCACAACTAATAAATATAAAAATGGTCAAATAAATGAATGAATTGAATAAAGAATAGCAAATACACTTTTATTCTTATTTCCAAATCACAATCACACTAAAAACACACACATGATTTGTAAACAACTTTCATAGTTTAGTCAAATAAATCTTTTAAGATTGTTTGAATTACAGACTGTGTCAGATTTGCTTAAAGCTTCTTGTTAGCTGAAGATCCTTCATTAACAGTCTCAGGTGTTTTGAATCAGGTTGGAGGTGAACTGGAGAGTGGATCTTCAGGATCAGGATCAGACAACTGCTTTAGAGAAAAAAAAGGCTCGATTTAATTCAGTTTTCATGTATTAATGCAGATCTACATATTGTCCACAAGATGGAGCTGAAACACTGATCTGATGACATGCATCTCTGTTTTAAATAAAGCTGCCATTAAATAAGTTGATGATTGAGATCAGATCAGTGTTTCAGCTCCATCTTGTGGACAATATGTGGATCTGCATTAATACATGAAAACTGAATTAAATTGAGCCTTTTTTCTCTCAAGCAGTTGTCTGATCCTGATCCTGAAGATCCACTCTCCAGTTCACCTCCAACCTGATTCAAAACACCTGAGACTGTTAATGAAGGACCTTCAGCTAACAAGAAGCTTTAAGGCAAATGTTACAAAAAAAATTGCTCGTACAGTAGAAATAACTTTGTCACACATACTTACACAGATAATAGACTGAAATGATTGGATTATCAGGAGGCAGAAACTCAAACTGAATAAAAAAAGTGTGTGAAAATCTCCTGCACTCATCACAGGCTCTGTCTCAGTGGATAATCAGCCGCTCTCTCTGTTACTGAATTGGAAATTAAACCTCACTTTTAAATCCAACACTTGTTAGATTTGTGTGTCTAAATCTAATATTTAAATGGCAGGAGAGATGTCATTAAATGCAACAGAGTGTCCAAAACACCAGCAATTTACATGAAAGTCACAGTGGCGCATGGGGTTAAATGTATTCTCTGTTAATCATTTCATGGGTTCAGATCCCACTTTTGATTGTGATCAATGTTGGTGATGAAATCCAAGTAAGTGTCCAAACATGCAGTGGAGCAAGTGGTTAAACACATGTTCTCTGGTGATGGAGTTGTGGGTTCAAATCTCACTTTAACTTATGATTTTAACAGAATAATTGTGAAATCAGAGTAAATATAAGTTCCAGCATGTGTTCATTTAACAGATCTGTGGCTCACTGGTTAGAATGCTGTGCTGTTTATTGTGTCGTCATCGAGGAGTCCTGGGTTCAAATCTCATTATTACATAGATGAAATAACTGGATTATATCTGACAAACTTTACTAAACTCCTCAAATAAAAGTGAATGCCACAGTGGTGCCACTGGCTGAACACATGTCCTCCATGCTGAAGGCTGTCGTAAAGACTTGGGTTCAAAGCCCAGTTCTGCTCATTTATTGCACATCAGGAAGTGAAATAATAGTCAAACATGAGTTCCAGCACATCATTCTTTATGTGATCTGTGGCTCAGTGGTAGAGCAATGCCTCATGGGTTAAGAGGTTGCTGGTTCAATCCCAGCCAGATCACTGCGATATGTGTGAGTGTGGTGTGAAAGAAGGGGTGGGATGGGTCGGGTCCCACCCTGACCTACGGGGCCATGTACAGCAGGGGTTATGCTGCTTTTTACTACAAAATTAAATTTAGCTGTATAAAATTTTGGGTCCCCGTCCCTTCTCCACCCGTTTCGGTTACCATCATTTCCTTTCCAGAGGGACGATCCTCCAGAAAGAAAATGATGGTAACCGACACACCAAACCTCAAACACAAGGTGCGGGTCTCACCTGTCCAGCAGCAGATGTCCATCCTTACAGTCCATGGCTGTCAAATGTCCAGAGCTCTGATTCTGTTGGCTGTACAGTCCAAACACAACCTTCATTCTGGAGAGGAAACACACAAATAAACACTTTAGTGCAGAAAACACATCTAAAACATCAGAATTCATCACTTCACCAACGTAACAGCTCATAAACATAAGATGACATATATAGATAGATAGATATTGTCTATTTGACAGCTACAGTATTAAACACTGCAGCTCTACAAAAACTCTTTAATTGACTTTTTTAACAAGCGTAAGTCCAGATTTATGCAGCTTTACAATATAAACATCACAATTCTACTCCTTAAAATATATATAAACAAAGTCTGACAGTGACATTAGCAAGAAAGATGTAAACAAAGTCTGATAATCATCATGGAAGCTGAGACAACCTTCAATCAAGCTCATTTTCAATACCAAATCCTCCTTGTAATAAACTGTAGGTTAAAGACACCATCAAAATCATTTAATCTTACAGTATTCAACATATTTCATCCATCATCATGTAAATATAAATAAACTGACAGACGAGTCTTTCACAACATATCAGTAAAATATATACCAATGATTATTATAAAATGTCTAAAGACTGTTGCACAGCTCGTGTCAGGCAATTTACAAGCAAAACAATGACTTAAAGAGAAATGACACTTACAGGTGAGTCTCTTCACTCCATTCCTCCTCTTTATCGCAGATTCCGCAGGTTTAATTTGCTGTTGAGCTGGAATATGTGCTGTTTAAACACATTAAGAGTCTGTCGCTAAGCTGTCATCTGTAAATTGTGTATTTAAATCAAACTGCACGTGTTTTGTTTTGGTGTCTGTCATCACGCGCTCCTTGTTGTCAAACAAACACCTGAAGCTGCGAGTCAGACTGAACGTGAAACCGCTTTCGCCGCCTAGTGGAGCGGATGAAGATCTGCACTTTCCCTTCTGTGTACTCGATACGTATTCATTATCTCTTGTTTGTTGTTGAACGTTTGTGATTATTAGCTCACTATTGTGGCCAGTCCGTGTATGACGAATTATTAATAAAATTGCTAAGACAACAATACCATCACAAGATTTTCCTCATATCGCAGAGATCTGGCTCAAACCAGCACCCTCTGAATCAGCAAGGCAGTGCTCTTACCTGTGAATCACAGATCTTGTGTCTGAACACCTGAAGAAAGTTATATTTCAGTCTGCATCTGTCGTGTGCCCTGTAAATACACAATAAAATTACAGTGCTGTATGAGCTGGGCTCAAACCTGTTACTCCATTATGTTCTCTTCATTCGTCGAGTCAGTGGAGCCACTGTGGTTTACACATTGAGGAGCGTTGTTTCAGACTCTTTGATGAATGTAATGCAGCTCATGGTTTTAACATAAGCAATAACGAGATTCAAACTCAGGTCTTCCAAACAAACACACAACACTCTATTAGCTGAGCCACTCAGCCTCCAGACTTCAGTGCTGTTTTGTTCTGTTTTATTGAAAGTTGTGTGTGAATATGATGAAAAACTGTTGTTTTGGGGATTTGAATCCAGCCTTTCACATTTAAAGTCAAGTGATTATCCTCTACACCACAGAGCTCATGTGGCTGTAGGTGTGTTTGTTATAGTTGTGCTTAGTTTCAGTGACAGCTGCTGTAGTTTATCTCTAAAATGTTGAGCTTAAAAAAGTTAGAAAGAGTATTACATACCAAATTTTAAACCAAAAGGTTTTAACTGTATAAAATGTCACTCAAACCTTTATAATTAACAGTGGTGCACAACTGAAATATATATAAACTTTACTAGCATATACATGCATATACATACATACATACATACATACATACATACATATATACAATAAAAACTAGAACTAACAAGAGTCACTGAAAATCAACAGAGACTAAATAATTAGGCAAAATAAATGATAATTTTCAGATTTAATAAGCTCTCATTTATGACAGAAAATCTGACCTGCGGCTGTTGGACAAAATCTGTGATGCACATTTCAAGCACATGTTAATGTACAAAAAACATAAAACATCTGCTCCGTGTTTTCTTCATCCACCAAATATAATATAAACTTGGCATGTTTAGCTGCATATAAACTTATTAATATGAATAAGTTTCACACACAAGTTAAGGTTTGCACACAAGATAATGTAAGCTGTGCCAACATTGCTGTCGTGTTCTGTTAACTCTGTAAAACTAGAATTACTCAAACTAAATATATGGAAACTAAATAGAAATGTGTTCACACAATAAAAACTGAACTAAAACTAACCAAACCATTCATGAAACTTTCAAAAACTAAACTGAAATATGAATTAAATGTAGATATACTACAAGCTACCTTCATATAGATATACTACAAGCTACCTTCATATAGATATACTACAAGCTACCTTGATATAGATATACTACAAGCTATCTTGATATAGTTATACCCAAGCAAATCAGCAGTAACACTTATGCAACTTATAACATTAAAGGCCAACCTGTATTCAAAGGCTGGAATAGTGTATAAAAGGCTGGGACATACAAACCAGCAGCATGCTTAACTGACTTCTGTATACTGTAAGTTCTTTTTTCTCAAATAAGAATAAATTTAAAGCATTTTGTTTTGTTCTTGTATTTGTTTTATTCTTTTTCACTGGATTTAATTTATTAATAAAGTTGTATTTTTTATAAATTTTCTTCACTGGAGTGGACATTGGCTTAATTCGCAGAACCCATCAAGATACAATGTGTGGTAAGGTATAAATCTAATTATTCCTTGAACAACATTACAAAAAGTTGTTCCTAAACAGGAGCTTAAGTATCTCAGGGTTTTGTTCACGAGTGAGGGAAGAATGTAACGGGAGATTGACAGGCGGATTGGTGCAGCGGCAGCAGTATGGTCAATGTACCGGTCCGTTGTGGTAAAGAAGGAGCAGATCCGAAAGGCAAAGCTTTTGATTTACCGGTCAATCTACGTTCCTACTCTCACCTATGGTCATGAGCTGTGGGTCATGACTGAAAAGACAAGATCTCGGATACAAGCGGCCAAAATTAGTTTCCTTCGAAGGGTGGCAGGGCGCACTCTTATGGATAGGGTGAAGAGCTCTAACACCCGGGAGGAGCTGGGAGTAGAGCCGCTGCTCCTCCACATCGAGAGAAGTCAGCTGAGGTGGCTCGGGCATCTGTTTCAGATGCTTCCTGGACGCATACATAGGCATGTCCAACCGGGAGGAGGCCTCGGGGAAGACACAGGACACGCTGGAGGGACTATGTCTCTCGGCTGGCCTGGCAACGCCTCGGGATCTGGAGGAGCTGGAGGAAGTGTCTGGGGAGAGGGAAATCTGGGGTTCTCTCCTAAAACTGCTGCCCCCGCGACCAGGCCCCGGAAAAGCAACAGAAAATGAATGAATGAATGAATGATCCTAAACAAAGCTCTAGCTAATAAATATAGCCAAGAGAAGATTCTGGTTTCTTTATTTAGTTAGGGTATTAAATAAAGGTATCCAGCACAAATTGCATTATGGCAGAAATATCGATACTCAACAGTCGCTGTACTGCATCTCCAAAAAAGGCCCAGTGAGAAGTCAGACCTGTCCATCAGCAGATGAGCATCATTACAGTCCACATGCTTCTGCTGGATGAGTGTGAAGCTCCAGACACACCATTGATTCTGCAGAGCAAATGCAGACATAAAGCAATGAATGTCTTTCTATATGTGATGGTTTTCATGAGAAGCGAAACACTGCAGATTCACACACTAAACTGACACTATTAACAAACATCAGGACAGTACATTGTTTTTTTTCAATTGCTAACACACTAAAAGTTTTACTGGCCACAATTGAACAAAACCTTACACTCAGGGAGCAAAACACCAGCTTAGATTTGCACAACTGTAAGCACATTGTCAGCTTCATACTTTTTGCAAAACATTACACACAATGATTTGTAAAATATCAAACACACATGAATGCCTTTGACACAGATATTTATCATTAGTGGTGTAACGGATCACAGATCTCATGGTTCGGATCACACTATGATTTGAGTCACTGATCGGACAATTTTTGGGATCAGTGAAAAAGGGAAGAGACAAATGTCATTTGCTTATAAGAACTTGCTTTGCAAGAAACGTTTGCTTTTAACAAACACAATTTAAAACCTGCCATTCTAATAAAGATAAAATCAAGAAATAATCAGCTGAATAAAAAAGTTTAATACTCAATACTGTGAAAAATTACCTTTGCTACTGTTGCTGATCATGCTAAATGTATAAATCTAACATCTTATACAGCACATCATATTTATTTTTTTGTCTCATTTTCAATTACTAATTTAATAATTCACTCATAAAACTTAATGTTTCATTACGAGATGTGTCATTTCTGAAGAATTATTCAGTGAAATATTTCTGATGGCTGTTTGTCGCCTTCTATTGGTTAAATAATGTAATTATTAAAAGCACTAAAAAAGCCACAGCTGAGTTTACCTGAATAAGTATGGAAGGCAATGTCGCAGGTAGAGGTAGATCTGGAGGAGGACGTAGACAAAGAAGACAGAACCAAATTTGTCAGATGCGATTCAAGCAACCTTGATTGATCACATTGTAAACCATGGACTGATATTTGTGACCCTGGACCACACAAACAGTCTTTTTGATTATTATTGTGATTTATACTTCACTTGAAAACTGAATAAATAAGCTTTTCATTGATGTATTTATTAGGATAGGACAATATTTAGCTATCAGTACTACAGTATCAGTTATGAGCCAATCCAGATGATGAAACTACTAGAGTTATGATGCTGGCCACCTTTTTCTAACCTCACTGATGAAGATATAATCTTGTGACAATATGTTTCCAATATGTTGCACTTTAAAGAAATGAGTGAGAAATTAGATGACATGTTGGAAAAGCTTAGCAGATGGGGCAAATCGAAAAACTGCATTATTTTTCTCCCCATTTTCAATACAACAATAATAATTAAAAATAATAAATTAAAAGATTGTTTCAACTCTGGATGGCATTTCTCAAGCTGTAGCATGAGCGATCATTTGAGCAGGTCTATGTTATAACTGTCAAATGTCTGTCCAGTATAGGTCTACAATGACAGGTCTATAACGTAAAACAAACAATAAAGCATAGGTCAAGATTATAATTAATAATTGCATATTGATCATTAGCATTCACTTAATATGCCTGTGGCAATGTTTTCTCAATGCAATCTTGAGTCGATGTGTAATAGGCAACATTTTTAATCTATGCATCTACTTTAAAAAAAAAAAGAATAATTCAAAATCATATTAACTTTAACTTTTTAAATGATTTAAGTGAATATTTCTTACTGTCGATTAGCAGTTGAAATAAGCATTCTGAGTGGTGTAGCTATTTATTATTAAATTCTGCCGTTTTACTGAAGCTGCATCCACAGGAGGGAGTATAATCAAAGCAAGAGCAACCAGTTGCATTTCAAGCTGCTCTACATTTCAGTCATGTAGTGTGGACTGAGATGTTTTCAGTAAATAAAGGGAATTAAATGAAAATGTAGTAGTCTGGACAAAGCTTTAAACTTTGTAAATTATTGCAAATATATGATTGCAAGCAGAAATAAAACATTAGTATCTGCATAATGAACAGAGATGCACACTTGATTCCATTGAGCACTGCAAAATTTAGACAACTGAATGCCCTTCTGCTGCTGTTAAAAGCGCTCAAATATTCACTTTTGCAATAAGTCATCTAACTTAAAATGATTTTTTTTAAAATGCTGAAATGATAAAAAACAGCTGACAAAAATATTTTAAAAATGTAAAAAAATATATGTTTATAACAAAACTTTTACTATTTTAAATTCTCTTCTTCTCGAGAGAAACTTGCGACACTGATGGATGAACTTGATAGAAACAGGATTGTATTTCCCCATGGAATCCAAGTCAGCCAGTAAGAGTCTTTTTCCCTCTTTGTGGTTCAGTTCTGTAAGATATACTTCATGAGGAGCTGGAAAATGAGTCGTTTTAAAATAGGCTTTAGGAGTCTGCAAATATCATAACATAAAATAAATGATTGATTCTGAACTTAAATAATAAAGATAACTTTGAGTCAAAAGTATATATTTGAAGCATAAACAACTAGTAAAATAGTATTGTAGGACTTCTTGTCTCTTATTATTTGTGTTTATATTTCGGCCATGCCTACTACAGTTCAACACATTGGACATTTGATTATTTCTTACCCCTTCAGTTGTGAAGCTGATCATCCGTTAGATTCCATGTTTATCTGCTGCTCGAAACTATTTAAAGAAGATCACAGACTTGATTTAAAATATATTAAACTAAAAACGCACCCCGTCTCCAAAGACACTTCTAGTTTGTTTTCATGCATTAAAACTACTGACACTGATTCACTTCCGCTCCACTAGGCGGCGTCAGCGGCTTTGACGTTCAGCGTGACTGTGACACCTTTAGAGCCTCATCAACAACATGACGCTGATAACAGCCGCCTCGACACGACTGCTTATTCATGTTTTAAGGCCATTAAAGTACAGTTACTGCAGATGATAGCTCAGTTACAGTCTCTGTCACTCAACAGCATATATTTCAGCCCATCAATAACGTTAATAACAAACGACACGCTGTGAAGTCAAGCATCAAGCATGTCACTCTGGTCACCTGTAAGTATCCACACTTAATTAGTGATTTTCCTCTTTTAAAGTCGTTAGCGATCATTATAGATCAGTTATATTATATATTATGGTGTGTTTCAGTCTTAAATTGTATTTAAATAATTATTGACATGTCGAATAGGTGTTTTTATTTGTTTGCTGGAGTATGGTGATGCTGCTCTTGTCAGTCATTCTCTGTTCAAATATAACTTTAACCCAGGAGAAATAGATATTTATTAATGAAATGTGTATGAAGGCAGTCTCACCTTTATGAAGGTTTCACAAAGACTGTTTACATGTTGCTCTCTTGATGAACTTCCTGTTATTGTCATGTGAATTTAGGATGGAGATTTTTCTAAAGCTTATTAGGTAGAACAAATAAGCTGTTGTGTTTTCTCTAACCTAAAGTAGTGTTGTGTTGAGCATGTCAGATGACAGAGTAAATTGAACTTTGATATGAAGTGTTTTTAAAAGTTTATTTGTCTTTCCTTTACAGAATAAAGGGTGTGTTTGGTCCAGCAGAAGCATGTGGTCAGACATTGACTGTAATGATGGACATCTGCTGAGTGACAGGTAATGCATAAGTATTTGTCTGTAAGATTAACATTGTTATTTAATAACTAGCGATACGCTGCTAACACAAAGTGCACAAAGCAGATGCAAAATAAAATTCTAGAATTTAAGTTAAACTTTGAACAAATTTTAAAGTTGCATGGCTTGACATAAATCATCCATAGGGGAAGTGCAAACCCTTGCTTATGTAAGAGATAACGCACATCTAGGCAATTCCTAATCCTCAGTCTTTTTTTCTGTAACTATTCACAAAGATGTGTTGTATTTTAATAAATTTTCTTAATTGAATAGTTTTGTAATGTATTACATTTAAAAATATTCTGATTGCCACTATAGTAGTGAAGTGCAATATTTTTTCTGCTGTATTTGTTTCACACTGTAGTTTAGGTATTCTTACACTCGTGTCTTTGCACCATGTCAGGCTGTGTAATGTGGTCTAACTTCAGTTTTGTCTTTTTCTTTATGCAGAATTAATTTAGAACACTTTATAGTGTGATTTCTGGACCAACACAAGATCCATTTCCCCATTCTCTGTTGATTCTGTCACTGCTGGTGAGTCTATTTATGTCTGTTGAGTGTTTTTGAAATGTTTTGACTTTTTTAGGATTTTAATGAGAATTAATTTTTAATTTTTTTAATAAATAGAATCATTATTTCATCTTTTTTTTTTTGTAACTGCATGATCGTGCGTGATCTTTAAATATAACAACCGAACAGTTGTTAGTGTGAGATCCTGGTGGCCTAGTGGTCAGTGCTCATGGTGTGAGAGCAAAACTGATCACACGAGACTGGGGTTCGAAACACCACGGTGATACCAATTTTTTTTATTTTTGTCAAAAAAAATGATTTTTTTTTTTTAAAAAAAAAGTTTTTTTCCCTCTTTTTCGCCACACCTTTCGCTCTGGTCCGCCCCTCGTCACTGATCCACCTCTCTCTCCTCCTCTCTGATCCGCCCCTTTCTCTTCCAGCCCTCCTCTCTACTCAGTCCGGCCTTCCTCATTGATCCCTGTTTTACCGCCGCAGGTTTGTCCGCCACTGTTACTTGTGTGTGCCCCTCCAGGTGAATTCTTGCTCTGGTCCGTGTTTCACTTCATGCTCTGGTCCGTGTTTCACATTGTGCTCAGTTGTCCTTGAGCTTCAGGTACTTGCCCTCTTGTTTGTCTTACCGCCCCAGGTAGGTTCTTAGGTGGGATTCGAACCCATGTCTCAACCGTCACCTTGTCCGCAACCAACGGTGTTTAGCCACTAGTGCCATCGTAGCTTACACGCTGAGAACTGGTGTTTGGCGCATGTTGGTGGTGTTTTTTTGATGACAACAATATGCAATAGTGGGATTTGAACCCAGGACTCCAAGAGGAAAGGCTAATGCTTTACCAACTGAGCCACTGAGTCAGGCCAGAGGGGTGTGTTTTCCGGGTGGAATATAAAGAGTGTTTCCTGACAAATCCGGAAAAAGACGTAATATCTGGGGTTTGAACCCACATCTTTACTGCATCAGACACTCCAGTCTATGTTTTTAACCACTACACCACTGTGGCTTGTGTTGAGTTGTGTGTTATGTATGCTGTGTATTGATATTTATTCTAGTAGTGTTGAAAATTTTCACTCATTTCGGCATAATTAGGGTTTGAACCCAGGACTCCCACATTAAAACACAGCGTTTTAATCATTTGAACTACTGAGCCAGACGAGTAGGAAAGTGTTTTTGACAGGTTGACATTGAGATCTTTTGCACTTTATCAATAAATAAAACATTTTGTGCTAATTTTGGCATAAGCAGGATTCCAACCCACGACCCCAAAGTTAAAACATAGTGTGTTAATTAACTGAGCCACTGAGCTAGACGAGAAAAGATGTGTTTTTGACAGGGTGACATTGAGATCTTTTGCTGTTTACTGCTAAAAAACGTTTTGCACTGATTTCAGCATAAGCAGGATTTGAACCCTTGACCTTAAAGTTAAACCACAAATTTTTTACCAGCTGAGCCACTGAGTCTGAGATCACACATCATGTTTTAATTCAGAAAATTGATACAAAGCACTCAATTTAGAAATTTACATCAGCAACAGCAGGATTTGAACCCAGGACTCTCAGATTGAAGCGCAGAGGTTTAGTCAACTGAGCTACTGAAACCAAGGACTGCTAGTGTGCTTTGAAGTATTTGTGTGTAGTGATGTTTCTGTCCAAAAATGTGATACAAAATGTGCAATAAAAGCCAATCTACAGTCACTATGCTCTCCTCAGACTCTGTAGCTCAGCTTATTTAAGTCATGCGTTTTAATCTTGGAGACCCGAGTTCAAACCTCGCTCTTGATGACCTTCATTTGTAATTGTGTGTTTTCAATTAAATCAAAAGGATTCTCAAATTGGAATCAGTAATCATTGGATTTGACCTCAGGACTCAGAAAACTGTTTGTGAGATCAGCCGAGCAGCTGAGTCTGAGAAACTTTATTTGTGTTTTGGATGGGATTTAGATCATTGAATATTTAGTATTATTTCAGTTTTTTTAAATGCACTAGAATTAACACAAGCTTTGTGTGGTTTGAATTTAGTTAATGAGCAAATTAACCAATGAAGCACATGATTGTTCAGCAGTTTTACTGAGGGATTTGTATTTGATCAAACAACTTTTGCACTCAAAGGATTTAAATCCATGACTTTCCTCCTGAAAATCTGTTTAAGGCCACTAGTGCCTTTATGAATTTATCTTGGGTAAATCATCATGTGATTGTTTTAATGTAAACAGTGAAATATGAGCTCACAACACTTTATCACCTGAGCTTGTGCTGTGAACATGTGCTTTGGACAGTTGTGTTTAGAGGTTTTCATCATATGATATAAAAATATCAGCAGTGGGATATGTACTGTCACACATAAACTTCTTATTTTTTAATTAAAAATGTCAGCATTCATGAAACATATTTCTGTTTAAAATGTGCAAACAATCACAAAAAAAGTCACCAAAAACCTCATTCATTTCAGCCTGTAATTGATTGAAAATAACTTATACATCACTTTTTTAATCTTCATTTTTACTTGAATAAAGAAAAGAGTTGAGTCAGGAGATTTCTATCAGTGCTGATGAGCTTGATTGATTAGCAGCTTCAGGTGTTTTTAATGAGGCTTGATCTTAAACTGCTCTACAGCTGCAGGATTACACACTCTTCACTTTCTGTCCTCTTGCTGTTTTCATGCAGATACACAAATCATCCACCAGTGGGCACAACATTGACACATTGATCAGGCTTTCATCATTAAATCTTTATTCAAATGAGATGTTTGTCTGTAGATTGATGTGTAGACGATGTGATGACCAATCCTGAGCTTCACATCCTCCTCATCTGAGACACAGAGAAAGATTCAGTCAAACCTGTTACTGGAAGAGAAGAATAAGTCAAACAGTGTTGTGTTTTCAAAACGATTAACAAGTTAAACATGTCTAATATAATATGATAGAGGGTCAGTATGAAAAGGGTGTGTGTATGGTTGCCAAAATAAATGTATAGATTTATATTTATGTAGTTTGATTTCTTATGTTGGAGAAAATATCAGGGGTCACTAACTTTATCAGTTCTTTCAGTTCTTTTATTCCCTTTTGTCTTTTAGCTGAACTGTACCATAAACATGTCCTATAGTGCGACAAAGTAAAAAAAATAAGAAAAACAACTCTTAATAACATGATTTATCTTAATTGTTGGAATCGTATCTTTAATTAGTGCTAATACTATTTTTTTTCTCCATGACCAAACTTGTTGGACGTTTTCAATATATACAGTACTATGATTGAGACGGTCACACCATAGGAAAGTTTTGACATTTGGCTCAAAAATGGAAAACTTATAACAACATAGCAGTTATTATACACAAAGGAAATCACCATTTACTGCATTTTAAATGATGACAATACTAATTATATTCATGTCATGTGTGACTGTAAAATGCAACGTTATGTAACGTCATATTAAACTCATTTCTTTATTATTTGTTATGATGACAGTGCATCATATTTTATGAGTTATTTATTTTGCAAGATATTAGTATTCTGCTTAAAGTGTCGTCTGAAGGTGTAAGGACTTCATCCAGAAGAAAAAATAAATAAATAACAGGAAATGCTATACTAGAAAATATACTATTTTTCAAACATGGTAATATATTTTCCTTGAAATATATATTTAAATTATTAATTATTATTGTAATTTATTGTGGTTATTATCATTTACCTTAAACATAATTGTGTGGAAAATGACGTTGTATGAGAATTACCCTCAGACTTAATCTTTAAAGCGGTTTAAGCTTTTCTAAATCTGTTTTATTGGATATTCTGATAAATAAAAGTCACCTTTTGTTTATTTTATGTTGTTTATATGGTTACACTCATTGGCCACAAGAGGGAGAGGTGGAGCAGCTGTTGTCATCTGCCTTGTGCACATTTATCAAATAAAAGGCAAGTTTTATTGAGTCTTAAGTGTCAGCTTTTTTTGTCACTAACGACTCATCTGTTAGAAAGTACCAGAGTATTTTTCCACCCGCTTCTCCAAGCTTCAGGTTCAGTCTGACAAACATGAAAGTTGAAAACTCGAGTCTACAACACATGCAGATTATTTCACTTTTTTATTGATTCAGTGCCACAAGAAGAAGAGGTATTACATATTTACAGTTTTCTGAAAGAGAAAAATATAGAAAAATAAATACTTTTACATGAAATTAAACGTTTTCAGATCATTAGGTTTTCAGTGCTTTTTGTTTTGTGATTGTTCTAGAAGATTTCCATATCATTTGAAGTCATTCACAAAATGGGAAAAGTTTGGGTTACATTGAGCCCACTTTTTCTTATGTATATGGTATTTTCATAATAACACAAACAAATTAAAAATGTTGTGCTTTACAGTTCAACTTCTCATTATCAGAATAAAACAGTACATCAAATAAACTCATTTCTCTATTATACTTCATGTTTTTGTTAATAAATAATTTCTAATCTTTCCTAAATTTTCTTGAGTAAATACAATAAAAAAGATGCACATTTTTTTTATTTTTCTTGACCAAAAAATTAACACAAATATGAAATATTAAGTTTGAATTTTCCAAAACATGTTTAGCAGGAAAACTTCTGTAGTATTTTGTCAGATTATTGCACTACAGTCCCCGCATATGATGTTACAGTGATGCCACTCAACTGAACAAACTTAACACACACACACTAGAATATCAAGAGTGTCACGCGACTCACCTGTACGTTTCCATAAGGTCATTTATCAATGCAAAATTGTTAGCTTAGCACTTTTAAGTACACATTTAAATATGCCTTGATTATTATTTAAGCTTGTAATTGTAATTATAAGTATGCCGGCAGTTTGTTTATGAGTTGCTCTCTTGTGGAACTACCTGTTGAATAGACCTTTTATTGTCCCCCTGTTACTACGGAAGGCGTACGGTGCCAAACATCTTGACGAAACGCGTTTTTTGTTGTTGTCAACACACACTGTTTCTCAGCGGCTTTGTGTGACTTTTGAAATGAAAATGAAATGGTGAGAGAAATATAATCGTAAGTAAACCTAATGTATTAATGTATGAAATGTCATTTGCTTTCCATTTATTACAAAAACATTACTGCAATAAACATTTGGCTTTAACAAACATAACCTGTAATATTAATGAAAAATAAATAAATAAAATAAAAATAACCAGCTGAATAAAAAAAGTTCAGTAGTCAAATACTGGGAAAAATCTTTGCTACTGTTGCTGATAATGCTAAATGTATAAATCTAACCTAATAATCTTGTACAACACATCAGATTTATTTTTAGTCTCATTCACTGATTCAATAATTCACTCATAAACTTTATGTTTTTATTATGAGATTTCTGAAGAATTACTCAGTGAAATATTTCTGATGGCTGTTTGTCGCCACCTATTGGTCAAACATATTGTGATTATTAAAAGCACTAGAAAAAAGCCACGGCTGAGTTTACCTGAATAAGTATGGAAGGCAATGATGCAGGAAGACGCAGAGGTAGATCTGGAGGAGGACATGGACAAAGAAAACTGACCAAATTTGTTAAATGCAATTCAAGCAACCTTGATTGATCATATCATAAACCATGGACTGACATTTGTGACCTGGAGTCTTTTTTATTAATATTGCAATTTATGTACTTGGACCGTTCAGATTTTCTGCGCAAAATGCATCTTTAGCATGCATGAATTGAATGGTTTTACAATGTGGAGATGTTAATAAATATTTTCATCAGTATGCAGTGCTGGTTTTGTGTTTACTGTTTGTTGAATATATGTTCATGTACTTCTAACAAAATATATATCAATATATATGTCCACAATACAGGACCATAGCCAGGGGGGGGGGGGGGGG
Source organism: Danio aesculapii (assembly GCF_903798145.1). Classification (NCBI taxonomy): domain Eukaryota; kingdom Metazoa; phylum Chordata; class Actinopteri; order Cypriniformes; family Danionidae; genus Danio; species Danio aesculapii. The sequence continues at coordinate 43,320,845 of NC_079438.1, forward strand.
GGGGGGGGTTGGGGGGGGGGGGTTGGGTGGTTCGAAAGACCTCACTGACAAAGGTCCAGAATTTGTCCCATACACGAGCTCATTTGTCCTATTTTGACTGCTATGCCATAATGAATTGTGAAAATAACTCATCAATAAAGGCTTTAAGACCAAGCGGAATCCTGTGTTGGCTGTCAGTACTGAATTTGGCATGGCGTGACTTTCCGTTCTGAAGTTACGTCATACCAAATTCAGCGTCCCAAATTCTGACTGAGGAAAGTTGAAAGTGCTGGCTAGTTCCTTATTTGCCTAATAAATGATAATAGGCTACACTTTCTTTATTTTATTTTAAACTTTAACAGATTTCTATTTTTTTATAATGATATATGTAATAAATTTGTGCTTTCAAAATAATTTTTAGTATTTTTGTTTATTCTATTGTATTCACAGATCTCTTATTTAAATTCATATTTTCTACAGGGCGCTTTACAATAATATATCTGTGCAAATATTATAATATATCTAACAAAAAAACTGTCCAAAAATGACAAAAACATCAAATAACATATTAGGGCACATCAAGAGAAACAAAACAATATAACATTTAGTTTAATTTAGTGCATTTAAATGTATTATCTTTCTATTTCTCAAGATGCTAAGCGACCATATAACTGATCAATATGACTGCTTGTTTAAATGCACCAAACATATTAGCTATATTCACTGAGAAATGAATACAAATACTCATTTTCAAAAGGGATTGTCCTCATTTATGCTGAGCACTGTATAAATCGTGTAGTGTTTTGACAAAATGAGCATTAATTTAAAAATTGTGATTAAGCAATGATAAAAAAAAAAGCTGTATTAGCTGCAGTAAACCTACAGTCACAACTGATCCATGTGTTCTTCTGAAGGTCTGACTGTGAGTTCAGCAATAAAGCAGCATGTAAACAGTCTAAATGAGCCGACAGAGGATATCTACATCAGAATATGTATCAATACATGCAAACAACCCATACTTATCTATATATACAAGACAGCATACACCAGACAGACTGCTGACCATTTTTGTCTTGTCTTTTATGCATGTTTACACTCGGAGTTTGCCACCGAGTTCATTAACAACAATCATTTTATACCACATCAGTTATAAGCAGATCCAGATGATGAAACTACTAGAGTTATGATGCTGGCATTCTAACCTCACTGATGAAGATATCAATCTTGTGGCAATGTGTTTATCAATACGCTGCACTTATAAGAGAAATGAGTGAAATGATTAGATGACATGGGGAAAATATCTTATCTTACAATATAAGCAGATGAGCAAATAAAAAAGGCTCATTTTCTCCCCCATTTTCAATACAATAATAATAAATTAAAAGATTATTCCTCTGAACTCTGGATGGCATTTCTCAAGCTGTAGCATGAGTGATCATTTGAGCAGGCCTATGCTATAACTGTCAAATGTCTGTCCAGTATAGGTCTACAATGACAGGTCTATAACTTAAAACAAACATTCAATAAAATAGCATATATAGACCTAGAATATAATTAATAATTGCATATTGATCATTAGCATTTACTTCATTTGCATATGACAATGTTTTCTCAATGAAATCTTGACTGAAATGTGCAGTAGGCAACTTTATCCAAATGCATCTACCTTTTGAGAATAATGAAAATCATATTAACTTTAAAAACACTTCAATTTCATAACTTTTTAAATGGTTTAAGAGAATGTTAATCTGTCAAAGTTCTTACTGTCCATTAGCAGTTAAATAAGCATTCTGAGTTGTGTAGCTATTTATTATGAAATGCTGCTGTTTTACTGAAGCTGAATGTGTAAGAAGCAGTAGAATCAGAGCGAGAGCAACACATTGCATTTCAAGCTGCACTACATTCCACTCGCTGAGTGTGGACTGAGATGTTTTCTGAAAGCGCAGGGAATCATTTATGAGGACTTTTTAAATGCCATTAAAATGAAATGTATTAGTCTGGACAAAGCTTTGAACTATGAAATATTGCAGGAATCTGAAATAAATCAAGCAGAAATAAAACATTAGTATCTGCATAATGAACAGAGATGCACACATGATTCCATTGAGCACTGCAACATTCAGACAACTGAATGCCCTTCTGCTGCTGTCTGCTGTTAAAAGTGCTCAAATATTCACTTTTGCAATAAGTCATCTAACTTACAATTATAAAATAAATTATTAAATTATTAAAAAAAACAGCTGAGAAAAATATTTAGAAATGTTAAAAATGTGTTTATAATAAAACTTTTATTAATTTAAATTTTCTTCTTGAGAGAAACTTGCGACACTGATGGATGAACTTGATGGAACTTGCATTTCCCCATGCAATCCAAGTCAGCCAGTAAGAGTCTTTTTCCCTCTTTGTGGTTCAGTTCTGTAAGATATACTTCATGTCCACAAGGAGGAGCTGGAAAATGAGTCGTTTTAAAATAGGCTTTACGAGTCTGCAAATATCATAACATGAAATAAATTATTGACTCTAAACTTAAATAATAAAGATAATATGCGTCAAAAATATCTTTGAAGCATGAACAAATTGTAAAATACTATATTTGTAGGACCTCTCGTCTCTTCTTCTGTTTGTGTTTATATTTCGGCCATGTGCTCTATGCCTACTACAGTTCAACACATTGGACATTTGATTATTTCTTACCCCTTCAGTTGTGAAGCTGATCATCCGTTAGATTCCATGTTTATCTGCTGCTCGAGACTATTTAAAGAAGATCACAGACTTGATTTTAAATATATGTAACTAAAAACGCACCCCGTCTCCAAAAACACTTCTAGTTTGTTTTCATGCATTAAAACTACTGACACTGATTCACTTCCGCTCCACTAGGCGGCGTCAGCGGCTTTGACGTTCAGCGTGACTGTGACACCTTTAGAGCCTCATCAACAACATGACACTGATGACAGCCGCCTGGACACGACTGCTTATTAATGTTTTAAGGCCATTAAAGTACAGTTACTGCAGATAACAGCTAAGTTACAGTCTCTGTCACTCAACAGCATATATTTTAGCCCATCAATAACGTTAATAACAAACGACACGCTGTGAAGTCAAGCATCAAGCATGTCACTCTGGTCACCTGTAAGTATCCACACATAATTAGTGATTTTCCTCTTTTAAAGTCGTTAGCGCTCATTATAGATCAGTTATATTATGTATTATAATATGTATCAGTCATAAATTGTATTTAAATAATTATTGACATGTCGAATAGGTGTTTTTATTTGTTTGCTGGAGTATGGTGATGCTGCTCTTGTCAGTCATTCTCTGTTCAAATATAACTTTAACCCAGGAGAAATAGATATTTATTAATGAAATGTGTATGAAGGCAGTCTCACCTTTATGAAGGTTTCACAAAGACTTTACATGTTGCTCTCTTGATGAACTTCCTGTTATTGTCATGTGAATTTAGGATGGAGATTTTTCTAAAGCTAACCTAAGTAGTGTTGTGTTGAGCATGTCAGATGACAGAGTAAATAGAACTTTGATATGAAGTGTTTTTAAAAGTTTATTTGTCTTTCCTTTACAGAATAAAGGGTGTTGGTCCAGCAGAAGCATGTGGTCAGACATTGACTGTAATGATGGACATCTGCTGAGTGACAGGTAATGCATAAGTATTTGTCTGTAAGATTAACATTGTTATTTAATAACTAGCGATACGCTGCTAACACAAAGTGCACAACTCTGATGCAAAATAAAATTCTGGAATTTAAGTTAAACTTTGAACACATTTTAAAGTTGCATGGCTTGACATAAATCATCCTTTGTATAGGGGAAGTGCAAACCCTTGCTTATGTAAGAGATAACGCACATCTAGGCAGTTCCTAATCCTCAGTCTTTTTTTCTGTAACTATTCACAAAGATGTGTGTATTTTAATAAATTTTCTTAATTGAATAGTTTTGTAATGTATTACATTTAAAAATATTCTGATTGCCACTATAGTAGTGAAGTGCAATATTGTTCTGCTGTATTTGTTTCACGCTGTAGTTTAGGTATTCTTACACTCGTGTCTTTGCACCATGTCAGGCTGTGTAATGTGGTCTAACTTCAGTTTTGTCTTTTTCTTTATGCAGAATTAATTTAGAACACTTTATAGTGTGATTTCTGGACCAACACAAGATCCATTTCCCCATTCTCTGTTGATTCTGTCACTGCTGGTGAGTCTATTTATGTCTGTTGAGTGTTTTTGAAATGTTTTGACATTTTTAGATTTTTAATTAGAATTATTTTTTTTTTAAATGTAAATAATGAAATCATTATTTCATCTTTTTTTTTTTTGTAACTGCATGATCATGCGTGATCTTTAAATATGACAACCGAACAGTTGTTAGTGTGAGATCCTGGTGGCCTAGTGGTCAGTGCTCATGGTGTGAGAGCAAAACTGATCACAGGAGACTGGGGTTCGAAACACCACGGTGATACCAAATTTTTTTATTTTTGTCAAAAAAAAAAGATTTTTAAAAAAAAAAAAGTTTTTTTTCCCCTCTTTTTCTGCTTTGCCTCACCTTTCGCTCTGGTCCGCCCCTCGTCACTGATCCACCTCTCTCTCCTCCTCTCTGGTCCGCCTCTTGTCTCTGATCCGCCCCTTTCTCTTCCAGCCCTCCTCTCTACTCAGTCCGGCCTTCCTCATTGATCCCTGTTTTACCGCCGCAGGTTTGTCCGCCACTGTTACTTGTGTGTGCCCCTCCAGGTGAATTCTTGCTCTGGTCCGTGTTTCACTTCATGCTCTGGTCCGTGTTTCACATTGTGCTCAGTTGTCCTTGAGCTTCAGGTACTTGCCCTCTTGTTTGTCTTACCGCCCCAGGTAGGTTCTTAGGTGGGATTCGAACCCATGTCTCAACCGTCACCTTGTCCGCAACCAACGGTGTTTAGCCACTAGTGCCATCGTAGCTTACACGCTGAGAACTGGTGTTTGGCGCATGTTGGTGGTGTTTTTTTGATGACAACAATATGCAATAGTGGGATTTGAACCCAGGACTCCAAGAGGAAAGGCTAATGCTTTACCAACTGAGCCACTGAGTCAGGCCAGAGGGGTGTGTTTTCCGGGAGGAGTATAAAGAGTGTTTCCTGACAAATTCGGAAAAAGACATAATATCTGGGGTTTGAACCCACATCTTTACTGCATCAGACACTCCAGTCTATGTTTGTAACCACTACACCACTGTGGCTTGTGTTGAGCTGTGTGTTATGTATGCTGTGTATTGATATTTATTCTAGTAGTGTTGAAAATTTTCACTAATTTCGGCATAATTAGGGTTTGAACCCAGGACTACCACATTAAAACACAGCGTTTTAATCATTTGAGCCACTGAGCCAGACGAGTAGGAAAGAGTTTTTGACAGGGTGACATTGAGATCTTTTGCACTTTATCAATTAATAAAACATTTTGTGCTAATTTTGACATAAGCAGGATTTGAACCCACGACCCCAAAGTTAAAACATAGTGTTTTAATCAACTGAGCCACTGAGCTAGACGAGCAAAGATGTGTTTTTGACAGGGTGACATTGAGATCTTTTGCTGTTTACTGCTAAAAAACGTTTTGCACTGATTTCAGCATAAGCAGGATTTGAACCCTTGACCTTAAAGTTAAACCACAAAGTTTTTACCAGCTGAGCCACTGAGTCTGAGATCACACATCATGTTTTAATTCAGAAATTGATACAAAGCACTCAATTTAGAAATTAAGATCAGCAACAGCAGGATTTGAACCCAGGACTCTCAGATTGAAGCGCAGAGGTTTAGTCAACTGAGCTACTGAAACCAAGGACTGCTAGTGTGCTTTAAAGTATTTGTATGTAGTGATGTTTCTGTCCAAAAATGTGATACAAAATGTGCAATAAAAGCCAATCTACAGTCACTATGCTCTCCTCAGACTCTGTAGCTCAGCTTATTAAAGTCATGCGTTTTAATCTTGGAGACCCGAGTTCAAACCTCGCTCTTGATGACCTTCATTTGTAATTGTGTGTTTTCAATTAAATCAAAAGGATTCTCAAATTGGAATCAGTAATCATTGGATTGGACCTCAGGACTCAGAAAACTGTTTTGAGAGATCAGCTGAGTCTGAGAAACTTTATTTGTGTTTTGGATGGGATTTAGATCATTGAATATTTAGTATTATTTCAGTTTTTTTTTAAATGCACTAGAATTAACACAAGCTTTGTGTGGTTTGAATTGAGTTAATGAGCAAATTAACCAATGAAGCACATGATTGTTCAGCAGTTTTACTGAGGGATTTGTATTTGATCAAACAACTTTTGCACTCAAAGGATTTAAATCCATGACTTTCCTCCTGAAAATCTGTTTAAGGCCACTAGTGCCTTTATGAATTTATCTTGGGTAATCATCATGTGATTGTTTTAATGTAAACAGTGAAATATGAGCTCACAACACTTTATCACCTGAGCTTGTGCTGTGAACATGTGCTTTGGACAGTTGTGTTTAGAGGTTTTCATCATATGATAGAAAAATATCAGCAGTGGGATATGTACTGTCACACATAAACTTCTTATTTTTTAATTAAAAATGTCAGCATTCATGAAACATATTTCTGTTTAAATGTGCAAACAATCACAAAAATAGTCACCAAAAACCTTTCATTTCAGCCCTGTAATTGATTGAAAATAACTTATACATCACTTTTTTTCATCTTCATTTTTACTTGAATAAAGAAAAGAGTTGAGTCAGGAGATTTCTATCAGTGCTGATGAGCTTGATTGATTAGCAGCTTCAGGTGTTTTTAATGAGGCTTGATCTTAAACTGCTCTACAGCTGCAGGATTACACACTCTTCACTTTCTGTCCTCTTGCTGTTTTCATGCAGATACACAAATCATCCACCAGTGGGCACAACATTGACACATTGATCAGGTTTTCATCATTAAATCTTTATTCAAATGTGATGTTTGTCTGTAGATTGATGTGTAGACGATGTGTTGACCAATCCTGAGCTTCACATCCTCCTCATCTGAGACACAGAGAAAGATTCAGTCAAACCTGTTACTGGAAGAGAAAAACAAGTCAAACAGTGTTGTGTTTTCAAAAAGATTACAAGTTAAACATGTCTAATATAATATGATACAGGGTCAGTATGAAAAGGGTGTGTGTATGGTTGCCAAAATAAATGTATAGATTTATATTTATGTAGTTTGATTTCTTATGTTGGAGAAAATATCAGGGGTCACTAACTTTATCAGTTCTTTCAGTTCTTTTATTCCCTTTTGTCTTTTAGCTGAACTGTACCATAAACATGTCCTATAGTGCGACAAAGTAAAAAATAAGAAAAACAACTCTTAATAACATGATTTATCTTAATTGTTGGAATCGTATCTTTAATTAGTGCTAATACTATTTTTTTTCTCCATGACCAAACTTGTTGGACGTTTTCAATATATACAGTACTATGATTGAGACGGTCACACCATAGAAAAGTTTTGACATTTGGCTCAAAAATGGAAAACTTATAACAATATAGCAGTTATTATACACAAAGGAAATCACCATTACTGCATTTTAAATGATGACAATACTAATTATATTCATGTCATGTGTCACTGTAAAATGCAACGTTATGTAACGTCATATAAACTCATTTCTTTATTATTTGTTATGATGACAGTGCATCATATTTTATGAGTTATTTATTTTTGCAAGATATTAGTATTACTGCTTAAAGTGTCGTCTGAAGGTGTAAGGACTTCATCCAGAAGAAAAATTAAATAAATAACAGGAAATGCTATACTAGAAAATATACTATTTTCAAAAATGGTAATATATTTTCCTTGAAATATATATATTTAAATTATTAATAATTATTATTGTAATGTATTGTGGTTATTATCATTTACCTTAAACATAATTGTGTGGAAAATGACGTTGTATGAGAATTACCCTCAGACTTAATCTTTAAAGCGGTTTAAGCTTTTCTAAATCTGTTTTATTGGATATTCTGATAAATAAAAGTCACCTTTTGTTTATTTTATGTTGTTTATATAGTTACACTCATTGGCCACAAGAGGGAGAGGTGGAGCAGCTGTTTGTCATCTGCCTTGTGCACATTATCAAATAAAAGGCAAGTTTTATTGAGTCTTAAGTGTCAGCTTTTTTTTGTCACTAGCGACTCATCTGTTAGAAAGTACCAGAGTATTTTTCCACCCGCTTCTCCAAGCTTCAGGTTCAGTCTGACAAACATGAAAGTTGAAAACTCGAGTCTACAACACATGCAGATTATTTCACTTTTTTATTAATTCAGTGCCACAAGAAGAAGAGCTATACATATTTACAGTTTTCTGAAAGAGAAAAATATAGAAAAATAAATACTTTTACATGAATTAAAGGTTTTCAGATCATTAGGTTTTCAGTGCTTTTTGTTTTGTGATTGTTCTAAAAGATTTCCATATCATTTGAAGTCATTCACAAAATGGGAAAAGTTTGGTTTACATTGAGCCCACTTTTTCTTATGTATATGGTATTTTCCTAATAACACAACAAATTAAAAATGTTGTGCTTTACAGTTCAACTTCTCATTATCAGAATAAACAGTACATCAAATAAACTCATTTCTCTATTATACTTCATGTTTTGTTAATAAATAATTTCTAATCTTTCCTAAATTTTCTTGAGTAAATACAATAAAAAAGATGCACTTTTTTTATTTTTCTTGACCAAAAAATTAACACAAATATGAAATATTAAGTAAGATTTTTTTCCAAAACATGTTAGCAGGAAAACTTCTGTAGTATTTTGTCAGATTATTGCACTACAGTCCCCGCATATGATGTTACAGTGATGCCACTCAACTGAACAAACTTAACACACACACACTAGAATATCAAGAGTGTCACGCGACTCACCTGTACGTCTAGTTTCCATAAGGTATTTATCAATGCAAAATTGTTAGCTTAGCACTTTTAAGTACACATTTAAATATGCATTGATTATTATTTAAGCTTGTAATTGTAATTATAAGTATGCCGGCAGTTTGTTTACGAGTTGCTCTCTTGCAGAACTGCCTGTGAAACAGACGTAAAACGTTACCTTTTATTGTCCACCTGTTACTACGGAAGGCGTACGGTGCCAAACATCTTGACGAAACGCGTTTTTGTTGTTTGTCAACACACACTGTTTCTCAGCGGCTTTGTGTGACTTATGAATTAAAATGAAATGGTGAGAGAAATATAATAGTAAGTAAACCTAATGTATTAATGTATGAAATGTCATTTGCTTTCCATTTATTACAAAAACATTACTGCAATAAACGTTTGGCTTTAACAACATAACCTGTAATATTAATGAAAAATAAATTAATTAAATAAAAATAACCAGCTGAATAAAAAAAGTCCAGTAGTCAAATACTGGGAAAAATCTTTGCTACTGTTGCTGATAATGCTAAATGTATAAATCTAACCTAATAATCTTGTACAACACATCAGATTTATTTTTAGTCTCATTCACTGATTCAATAATTCACTCATAAAAGTTTATGTTTTATTATGAGATTTCTGAAGAATTACTCAGTGAAATATTTCTGATGGCTGTTTGTCGCCACCTATTGGTCAAACATATTGTGATTATTAAAAGCTCTAGAAAAAAGCCACGGCTGAGTTTACCTGAATAAGTATGGAAGGCAATGTTGCAGGAAGACGCAGAGGTAGATCTGGAGGAGGACATGGACAAAGAAAACTGACCAATTTTGTTAGATGCAATTCAAGCAACCTTGATTAATCATATCGTAAACCATGGACTGACATTTGTGACCTGGAGTCTTTTTATTAATATTGCAATTTATGTACTTAGACCGTTCAGATTTTCTGCGCAAAATGCATCTTTAGCATGCATGAATTGATGGTTTTACAATGTGGAGATGTTAATAAATATTTTCATCAGTATGCAGTGCTGGTTTTGTGTTTACTGTTTGTTGAATATATGTTCATGTACTTCTAACAAAATATATCAATATATATCATATATTGGGGGGGTTTGGGTGGTTCGAAAGACCATCACTGACAAAGGTCCAGAATTTGTCCCATACACGAGCTCATTTGTCCTATTTTTGACTGCTATGCCATAATGAATTGTGAAAATAACTCATCAATAAAGGCTTTAAGACCAAGCGGAATCCTGTGTTGGCTGTCAGTACTGAATTTGGCATGGCGTGACTTTCCGTTCTGAAGTTACGTCATACCAATTCAGCGTCCAAATTCTGACTGAGGAAGTGAAAGTGCTGGCTAGTTTCTTATTTGCCTAATAAATGATAATAGGCTACACTTTCTTTATTTATTTTAAACCTTTAACAGATTTCTATTTTTTTATAATGATATATGTAATAAATTTGTGCTTTCAAAATAATTTTTAGTATTTTTGTTTATTCTATTGTATTCACAGATCTCTTATTTAAATTCATATTTTCTACAGGGCGCTTTACATAATATATCTGTGCAAATATTATAATATATCTAACAAAAAACTGTCCAAAAATGACAAAAACATCCAATAACATATTAGGGCACATCAAGAGAAACAAAACAACATAACATTTAGTTTAATTTAGTGCATTTAAATGTATTATCTTTCTATTTCTCAAGATGCTAAGCGACCATATAACTGATCAATATGACTGCTTGTTTAAATGCACCAAACATATTTGCTATATTCACTGAGAAATGAATACAAATACTCATTTTCAAAAGGGATTGTACTCATTTATGCTGAGCACTGTATAAATCGTGTAGTGTTTTGACAAAATGAGCATTAATTTAAAATTGTGATTAAGCAATAGGAAAAAAAAAAGCTGTATTAGCTGCAGTAAACCTACAGTCACAACTGATCCATGTGTTCTTCTGAAGGTCTGACTGTGAGTTCAGCAATAAAGCAGCATGTAAACAGTCTAAATGAGCCGACAGAGGATATCTACATCAGAAATTATGTATCAATACATGCAAACAACCCCATACTTATCTATATATACAAGACAGCATACACCAGACAGACTGGTGACCATTTTTGTCTTGTCTTTTATGCATGTTTACACTCAGAGTTTGCCACCGAGTTCATTAACAACAATCATTTTTTACCACATCAGTTATAAGCAGATCCAGATGATGAAACTACTAGAGTTATGATGCTGGCATTCTAACCTCACTGATGAAGATATCAATCTTGTGGCAATGTGTTTATCAATACCCTGCACTTATAAGAGAAATGAGTGAAATGATTAGATGACATGGGGAAAATATCTTATCTTACAATATAAGCAGATGAGCAAATAAAAATGCCAATTTTCTCCCCGATTTTCAATACAATAATAAAAATTAAAAGATTATTCCTCTGAACTATGGATGGCATTTTTCAAGCTGTAGCATGAGTGATCATTTGAGCAGGCCTATGCTATAACTGTCAAATGTCTGTCCAGTATAGGTCTACAATGACAGGTCTATAACTTAAAACAAACATACAATAAAATAGCATATATAGACCTAGAATATAATTAATAATTGCATATTGATCATTAGCATTTACTTCATTTGCATATGACAATGTTTTCTCAATGCAATCTTGACTGAAATGTGCAGTAGGCAACTTTATCCAAATGCATTCTACCTTTTCAGAATAATGAAATCATATTAACTTTAAAAACACTTCAATTTCATAACTTTTTAAATGGTTTAAGTGAATGTTAATCTGTCAAAGTTCTTACTGTCCATAGCAGTTAAATAAGCATTCTGAGTTGTGTAGCTATTTATTATGAAATGCTGCTGTTTTACTGAAGCTGAATGTGTAAGAAGCAGTAGAATCAGAGCGAGAGCAACACATTGCATTTCAAGCTGCACTACATTCCACTCGCTGAGTGTGGACTGAGATGTTTTCTGAAAGCGCAGGGAATCATTTATGAGGACTTTTTAAATGCCATTAAAATGAATGTATTAGTCTGGACAAAGCTTTGAACTATGAAATATTGCAGGAATCTGAAATAAATCAAGCAGAAATAAAACATTAGTATCTGCATAATGAACAGAGATGCACACTTGAGTCCATTGAGCACTGCAACATTCAGACAACTGAATGCCCTTCTGCTGCTGTCTGCTGTTAAAAAGCGCTCAAATATTCACTTTGCAATAAGTCATCTAACTTACAATTATAAAATAAATTATTAAATTATTAAAAAACAGCTGAGAAAAATATTTAGAATGTTAAAAATGTGTTTAATAAAACTTTTATTAATTTAAATTTTCTTCTTCTCGAGAGAAACTTGCGACACTGATGGATGAACTTGATGGAACTTGCATTTCCCCATGCAATCCAAGTCAGCCAGTAAGAGTCTTTTTCCCTCTTTGTGGTTCAGTTCTGTAAGATATACTTCATGTCCACAAGGAGGAGCTGGAAAATGAGTCGTTTTGAAATAGGCTTTACGAGTCTGCAAATATCATAACATGAAATAAATTATTGACTCTAAACTTAAATAATAAAGATAATATGCGTAAAAAATATATATTTGAATCATAAACAATTTGTAAAATACTGTATTTGTAGGACCTCTCGTCTCTTCTTCTGTTTGTGTTTATATTTCGGCCATGTGCTCTATGCCTACTACAGTTCAACACATTGGACATTTGATTATTTCTTACCCCTTCAGTTGTGAAGCTGATCATCCGTTAGATTTCATGTTTATCTGCTGCTCGAGACTATTTAAAGAAGATCACAGACTTGATTAAAAATATATATATAACTAAAAACGCATCCCGTCTCCAAAAACACTTCTAGTTTGTTTTCATGCATTAAACTACTGACACTGATTCACTTCCGCTCCACTAGGCGGCGTCAGCGGCTTTGACGTTCAGCGTGACTGTGACACCTTTAGAGCCTCATCAACAACATGACACTGATGACAGACGCGCCTGGACACGACTGCTTATTAATGTTTTAAGGCCATTAAAGTACAGTTACTGCAGATAACAGCTCAGTTACAGTCTCTGTCACTCAACAGCATATATTTTAGCCCATCAATAACGTTAATAACAAACGACACGCTGTGAAGTCAAGCATCAAGCATGTCACTCTGGTCACCTGTAAGTATCCACACATAATTAGTGATTTTCCTCTTTTAAAGTCGTTAGCGATCATTATAGATCAGTTATATTATGTATTATGGTATGTATCAGTCATAAATTGTATTTAAATAATTATTGACCTGTCGAATAGGTGTTTTTATTTGTTTGCTGGAGTATGGTGATGCTGCTCTTTCCTTGTCAGTCATTCTCTGTTCAAATATAACTTTAACCCAGGAGAAATAGATATTTATTAATGAAATGTGTATGAAGGCAGTCTCACCTTTATGAAGGTTCACAAAGACTGTTTAACTGTTGCTCTCTTGATGAACTTCCTGTTATTGTCATGTGAATTTAGGATGGAGATTTTCTAAAGCTTATTAGGTAGAACAAATAAGCTGTTGTGTTTTCTCTAAACCTAAAGTAGTGTTGTGTTGAGCAGTGTCAGATGACAGAGTAAATAGAACTTTGATATGAAGTGTTTTTAAAAGTTTATTTGTCCTTTTCCTTTACAGAATAAAGGGTGTTTCGTCCAGCAGAAGCATGTGGTCAGACATTGACTGTAATGATGGACATCTGCTGAGTGACAGGTAATGCATAAGTATTGTCTGTAAGATTAACATTGTTATTTAATAACTAGCGATACGCTGCTAACACAAAGTGCACAACTCTGATGCAAAATAAATTCTAGAATTTAAGTTAAACTTTGAACAAATTTTAAAGTTGCATGGCGTTGATATAAATCATCCTTTGTATAGGGGAAGTGCAAACCCTTGCTTATGTAAGAGATAACGCACATCTAGGCAGTTCCTAATCCTCCAGTCTTTTTTTCTGTAATATTCACAAAGATGTGTTGTATTTTAAATAATTTTCCTAATTGAATAGTTTTGTAATGTATTACATTTAAAAAATATTCTGATTGCCACTATAGTAGTGAAGTGCAATATTTTTCTGCTGTATTTGTTTCACACTGTAGTTTAGGTATTCTTACACTCGTGTCTTTGCACCATGTCAGGCTGTGTAATGTGGGTCTAACTTTAGTTTTGTCTTTTACTTTATGCAGAATTAATTTAGAACACTTTATAGTGTGATTTCTGGCCAACACAAGATCCATTTCCCCATTCTCTGTTGATTCTGTCCACTGCTGGTGAGTCTATTTATGTCTGTTGAGTGTTTTTGAAATGTTTTGACATTTTTAAGATTTAATTAGAATTAATTTTTTTTAAATGTAAATAAATAAAATCATTATTTCATCTTTTTTTTTTGTAACTGCATGATCATGCGTGATCTTTAAATATAACAACCGAAACAGTTGTTAGTGTGAGATCCTGGTGGCCTAGTGGTCCAGTGCTCATGGTGTGAGAGCAAAACTGATCACACGAGACTGGGGTTCGAAACACCACGGTGATACCAAATTTGTTTTATTTTTGTCAAAAAAAAGGATTTTTTAAAAAAAAAAAGAAGTTTTTTTTCCCCCTTTGCCTCACCTTTCGCTCTGGTCCGCCCCTTGTCTCTGATCCGCCTCTCTTCCTCTCTGGTCCGCCACCTTGTCTCTGATCCGCCGCTTTTCTCTTCCAGCCCTCCTCTCTACTCAGTCCGGCCTTCCTCATTAATCTCTGTTTTACCGCGCAGGTTTGTCCGCCACTGTCATTTGGTAACCGCTCCAGGTGAATTCTTGTTCTGGTCCGTGTTTTCACTTCATGCTCTGGTCCGTGTTTCACATTGTGCTCAGTTGTCCTTGAGCTTCAGGTACTTGCCCTCTTGTTTGTCTTACCGCCCCAGGTAGGTTCTTAGGTGGGATTCGAACCCATGTCTCAACCGTCACCTTGTCCGCAACCAACGGTGTTTAGCCACTAGTGCCATCGTAGCTTACACGCTGAGAACTGGTGTTTGGCGCATGTTGGTGGTGTTTTTTTGATGACAACAATATGCAATAGTGGGATTTGAACCCAGGACTCCAAGAGGAAAGGCTAATGCTTTACCAACTGAGCCACTGAGTCAGGCCAGAGGGGTGTGTTTTCCGGGTGGAATATAAAGAGTGTTTCCTGACAAATCGGAAAAAGACGTAATATCTGGGTTTGAACCCACATCTTTACTGCATCAGACACTCCAGTCTATGTTTTTAACCACTACACCACTGTGGCTTGTGTTGAGTGTGTGTTATGTATGCTGTGTATTGATATTTATTCTAGTAGTGTTGAAAATTTTCACTAATTTCGGCATAATTAGGGTTTGAACCCAGGACTCCCACATTAAAACACAGCGTTTAATCATTTGAGCCACTGAGCCAGACGAGTAGGAAAGTGTTTTTGACAGGGTGACATTGAGATCTTTTGCACTTTATCAATAAATAAAACATTTTGTGCTAATTTTGGCATAAGCAGGATTTGAACCCACGACCCCAAAGTTAAAACATAGTGTGTTAATAACTGAGCCACTGAGCTAGACGAGCAAAGATGTGTTTTTGACAGGGTGACATTGAGATCTTTGCTGTTTACTGCTAAAAAACGTTTTGCACTGATTTCAGCATAAGCAGGATTTGAACCCTTGACCTTAAAGTTAAACCACAAATTTTTTACCAGCTGAGCCACTGAGTCTGAGATCACACATCATGTTTTAATTCAGAAAATTGATACAAAGCACTCAATTTAGAAATTAAGATCAGCAACAGCAGGATTTGAACCCAGGACTCTCAGATTGAAGCGCAGAGGTTTAGTCAACTGAGCTACTGAAACCAAGGACTGCTAGTGTGCTTTGAAGTATTTGTGTGTAGTGATGTTTCTGTCCAAAAATATGATGCAAAATGTGCAATAAAAGCCAATCTACAGTCACTATGCTCTCCTCAGACTCTGTAGCTCAGCTTATTAAAGTAATGCGTTTTAATCTTGGAGACCCGAGTTCAAACCTCGCTCTTGATGACCTTCATTTGTAATTGTGTTTTCAATTAAATCAAAAGGATTCTCAAATTGGAATCAGTAATCATTGGATTTGACCTCAGGACTCAGAAAACTGTTTGAGAGATCAGCCGAGCAGCTGAGTCTGAGAAACTTTATTTGTGTTTTGGATGGGATTAGATCATTGAATATTTAGTATTATTTCAGTTTTTTTAAATGCACTAGAATTAACACAAGCTTTGTGTGGTTTGAATTGAGTTAATGAGCAAATTAACCAATGAAGCACATGATTGTTCAGCAGTTTTACTGAGGGATTTGTATTTGATCAAACAACTTTTGCACTCAAAGGATTTAAATCCATGACTTTCCTCCTGAAAATCTGTTTAAGGCCACTAGTGCCTTTATGAATTTATCTTGGGTAAATCATCATGTGATTGTTTTAATGTAAACAGTGAAATATGAGCTCACAACACTTTATCACCTGAGCTTGTGCTGTGAACATGTGCTTTGGACAGTTGTGTTTAGAGGTTTTCATCATATGATAGAAAAATATCAGCAGTGGGATATGTACTGTCACACATAAACTTCTTATTTTTAATTAAAAATGTCAGCATTCATGAAACATATTTCTGTTTAAAATGTGCAAACAATCACAAAAATAGTCACCAAAAACCTCATTCATTTCAGCCTGTAATTGATTGAAAATAACTTATACATCACTTTTTTAATCTTCATTTTTACTTGAATAAAGAAAAGAGTTGAGTCAGGAGATTTCTATCAGTGCTGATGAGCTTGATTGATTAGCAGCTTCAGGTGTTTTTAATGAGGCTTGATCTTAAACTGCTCTACAGCTGCAGGATTACACACTCTTCACTTTCTGTCCTCTTGCTGTTTTCATGCAGATACACAAATCATCCACCAGTGGGCACAACATTGACACATGATCAGGTTCATCATTAAATCTTTATTCAAATGATGGTTGTCTGTAGATTGATGTGTAGACGATGTGATGACAATCCTGAGCTTCACATCCTCCTCATCTGAGACACAGAGAAAGATTCAGTCAAACCTGTTACTGGAAGAGAGAAAAACAAGTCAAACAGTGTTGTGTTTTCAAAAACGATTAACAAGTTAAACATGTCTAATATAATATGATAGAGGGTCAGTATGAAAAGGGTGTGTGTATGGTTGCCAAAATAAATGTATAGATTTATATTTATGTAGTTTGATTTCTTATGTTGGAGAAAATATCAGGGGTCACTAACTTTATCAGTTCTTTCAGTTCTTTTATTCCCTTTTGTCTTTTAGCTGAACTGTACCATAAACATGTCCTATAGTGCGACAAAGTAAAAAATAAGAAAAACAACTCTTAATAACATGATTTATCTTAATTGTTGGAATCGTATCTTTAATTAGTGCTAATACTATTTTTTTTCTCCATGACCAAACTTGTTGGACGTTTTCAATATATACAGTACTATGATTGAGACGGTCACACCATAGGAAAGTTTTGACATTTGGCTCAAAAATGGAAAACTTATAACAACATAGCAGTTATTATACACAAAGGAAATCACCATTTACTGCATTTTAAATGATGACAATACTAATTATATTCATGTCATGTGTGACTGTAAAATGCAACGTTATGTAACGTCATTAAAGTCATTTCTTTATTATTTGTTATGATGACAGTGCATCATATTTTATGAGTTATTTATTTTGCAAGATATTAGTATTCTGCTTAAAGTGTCGTGAAGGTGTAAGGACTTCATCCAGAAGAAAAATAAATAAATAACAGGAAATGCTATACTAGAAAATATACTATTTTTCAAAAATGGTAATATTTTTCCTTGAAATATATATATTTAAATTATTAATAATTATTATTGTAATTTATTGTGGTTATTATCATTTACCTTAAACATAATTGTGTGGAAAATGACGTTGTATGAGAATTACCCTCAGACTTAATCTTTAAAGCGGTTTTAAGCTTTTCTAAATCTGTTTTATTGGATATTCTGATAAATAAAAGTCACCTTTTGTTTATTTTATGTTGTTTATATGGTTACACTCATTGGCCACAAGAGGGAGAGGTGGAGCAGCTGTTTGTCATCTGCCTTTGTGCACATTTATCAAATAAAAGGCAAGTTTTATTGAGTCTTAAGTGTCAGCTTTTTTTGTCACTAGCGACTCATCTGTTAGAAAGTACCAGAGTATTTTTCCACCCGCTTCTCCAAGCTTCAGGTTCAGTCTGACAAACATGAAAGTTGAAAACTCGAGTCTACAACACATGCAGATTATTTCACTTTTTATTAATTCAGTGCCACAAGAAGAAGAGTATTACATATTTACAGTTTTCTGAAAGAGAAAAATATAGAAAAATAAATACTTTATAATGAAATTAAACGTTTTCAGATCATTAGGTTTTCAGTGCTTTTTGTTTTGTGATTGTTCTAAAAGATTTCCATATCATTTGAAGTCATTCACAAAATGGGAAAAGTTTGGTTTACATTGAGCCCACTTTTTCTTATGTATATGGTATTTTCCTAATAACACAAACAAATTAAAAATGTTGTGCTTTACAGTTCAACTCATTATCAGAATAAAACAGTACATCAAATAAACTCATTTCTCTATTACTCCATGTTTTTGTTAATAAATAATTTCTAATCTTTCCTAAATTTTCTTGAGTAAATACAATAAAAAAGATGCACTTTTTTATTTTTCTTGACCACAAAATTGACACAAATATGAAATATTAAGTAAGTTTTTTTCCAAAACATGTTTAGCAGGAAAACTTCTGTAGTATTTTGTCAGATTATTGCACTACAGTCCCCGCATATGATGTTACAGTGATGCCACTCAACTGAACAAACTTAACACACACACACTAGAATATCAAGAGTGTCACGCGACTCACCTGTACGTCTAGTTTCCATAAGGTCATTTATCAATGCAAAATTGTTAGCTTAGCACTTTTAAGTACACATTTAAATATGCATTGATTATTATTTAAGCTTGTAATTGTAATTATAAGTATGCCGGCAGTTTGTTTACGAGTTGCTCTCTTGCAGAACTGCCTGTTGAACAGAGTAAAACGTTACCTTTTATTGTCCCCTGTTACTACGGAAGGCGTACGGTGCCAAACATCTTGACGAAACGCGTTTTTTGTTGTTGTCAACACACACTGTTTCTCAGCGGCTTTGTGTGACTTATGAAATTAAAATGAAATGGTGAGAGAAATATAATAGTAAGTAAACCTAATGTATTAATGTATGAAATGTCATTTGCTTTCCATTTATTACAAAAACATTACTGCAATAAACGTTTGGCTTTAACAAACATAACCTGTAATATTAATGAAAAATAAATAAATAAATAAAAATAACCAGCTGAATAAAAAAAGTCAGTAGTCAAATACTGGGAAAAATCTTTGCTACTGTTGCTGATAATGCTAAATGTATAAATCTAACCTAATAATCTTGTACAACACATCAGATTTATTTTTAGTCTCATTCACATTCAATAATTCACTCATAAAACTTTATGTTTTATTATGAGATTTCTGAAGAATTACTCAGTGAAATATTTCTGATGGCTGTTTGTCGCCACCTATTGGTCAAACATATTGTGATTATTAAAAGCACTAGAAAAAAGCCACGGCTGAGTTTACCTGAATAAGTATGGAAGGCAATGTTGCAGGAAGACGCAGAGGTAGATCTGGAGGAGGACATGGACAAAGAAAACTGACCAAATTTGTTAGATGCAATTCAAGCAACCTTGATTGATCATATCGTAAACCATGGACTGACATTTGTGACCTGGAGTCTTTTTTATTAATATTGCGATTTATGTACTTAGACCGTTCAGATTTTCTGCGCAAAATGCATCTTTAGCATGCATGAATTGAATGGTTTTACAATGTGGAGATGTTAATAAATATTTTCATCAGTATGCAGTGCTGGTTTGTGTTTACTGTTTGTTGAATATATGTTCATGTACTTCTAACAAATATATATCAATATATATAATAAGGGGGGGGTGGTTCGAAAGACCTCACTGACAAAGGTCCAGAATTTGTCCCATACACGAGCTCATTTGTCCTATTTTGACTGCTATGCCATATGAATTGTGAAAATAACTCATCAATAAAGGCTTTAAGACCAAGCGGAATCCTGTGTTGGCTGTCAGTACTGAATTTGGCATGGCGTGACTTTCCGTTCTGAAGTTACGTCATACCAAATTCAGCGTCCCAAATTCTGACTGAGGAAAGTTGAAAGTGCTGGCTAGTTCCTTATTTGCCTAATAAATGATAATAGGCTACACTTTCTTTATTTTATTTTAAACTTTAACAGATTTCTATT
The DNA here is from genome assembly GCF_903798145.1 of Danio aesculapii. Taxonomy (NCBI): domain Eukaryota; kingdom Metazoa; phylum Chordata; class Actinopteri; order Cypriniformes; family Danionidae; genus Danio; species Danio aesculapii. The sequence goes on from NC_079438.1 coordinate 43,341,177, forward strand.
TTTTTATAATGATATATGTAATAAATTTGTATTTTTAAAATAATTTTTAGTTTTTGTTTATTCTATTGTATTCACAGATCTCTTATTTAAATTCATATTTTCTACAGGGCGCTTTACAATAATATATCTGTGCAAATATTATAATATATCTAACAAAAAAACTGTCCAAAAATGACAAAAACATCAAATAACATATTAGGGCACATCAAGAGAAACAAAACAACATAACATTTAGTTTAATTTAGTGCATTTAAATGTATTATCTTTCTATTTCTCAAGATGCTAAGCGACCATATAACTGATCAATATGACTGCTTGTTTAAATGCACCAAACATATTCGCTATATTCACTGAGAAATGAATACAAATACTCATTTTCAAAAGGGATTGTACTCATTTATGCTGAGCACTGTATAAATCGTGTAGTGTTTTGACAAAATGAGCATTAATTTAAAAATTGTGATTAAGCAATGAAAAAAAAAAAGCTGTATTAGCTGCAGTAAACCTACAGTCACAACTGATCCATGTGTTCTTCTGAAGGTCTGACTGTGAGTTCAGCAATAAAGCAGCATGTAAACAGTCTAAATGAGCCGACAGAGGATATCTACATCAGAATTATGTATCAATACATGCAAACAACCCATACTTATCTATATATACAAGACAGCATACACCAGACAGACTGGTGACCATTTTTGTCTTGTCTTTTATGCATGTTTACACTCAGAGTTTGCCACCGAGTTCATTAACAACAATCATTTTTACCACATCAGTTATAAGCAGATCCAGATGATGAAACTACTAGAGTTATGATGCTGGCATTCTAACCTCACTGATGAAGATATCAATCTTGTGGCAATGTGTTTATCAATACCTGCACTTATAAGAGAAATGAGTGAAATGATTAGATGACATGGGGAAAATATCTTATCTTACAATATAAGCAGATGAGCAAATAAAAAATGCTCATTTTCTCCCCCATTTTCAATACAATAATAAAAATTAAAAGATTATTCCTCTGAACTCTGGATGGCATTTCTCAAGCTGTAGCATGAGTGATCATTTGAGCAGGCCTATGTTATAACTGTCAAATGTCTGTCCAGTATAGGTCTACAATGACAGGTCTATAACTTAAAACAAACATACAATAAAATAGCATATATAGACCTAGAATATAATTAATAATTGCATATTGATCATTAGCATTTACTTCATTTGCATATGACAATGTTTTCTAATGCAATCTTGACTGAAATGTGCAGTAGGCAACTTTATCCAAATGCATCTACCTTTTCAGAATAATGAAAATCATATTAACTTTAAAAACACTTCAATTTCATAACTTTTTAAATGGTTTAAGAGAATGTTAATCTGTCAAAGTTCTTACTGTCCATTAGCAGGTAAATAAGCATTCTGAGTTGTGTAGCTATTTATTATGAAATGCTGCTGTTTTACTGAAGCTGAATGTGTAAGAAGCAGTAGAATCAGAGCGAGAGCAACACATTGCATTTCAAGCTGCACTACATTCCACTCGCTGAGTGTGGACTGAGATGTTTTCTGAAAGCGCAGGGAATCATTTATGAGGACTTTTTAAATGCCATTAAAATGAAATGTATTAGTCTGGACAAAGCTTTGAACTATGAAATATTGCAGGAATCTGAAATAAATCAAGCAGAAATAAAACATTAGTATCTGCATAATGAACAGAGATGCACACTTGAGTCCATTGAGCACTGCAACATTCAGACAACTGAATGCCCTTCTGCTGCTGTCTGCTGTTAAAAGCGCTCAAATATTCACTTTTGCAATAAGTCATCTAACTTACAATTATAAAATAAATTATTAAATTAAAAAAACAGCTGAGAAAAATATTTAGAAATGTTAAAAATGTTTATAATAAAACTTTTATTAATTTAAATTTTCTTCTTGAGAGAAACTTGCGACACTGATGGATGAACTTGATGGAACTTGCATTTCCCCATGCAATCCAAGTCAGCCAGTAAGAGTCTTTTTCCCTCTTTGTGGTTCAGTTCTGTAAGATATACTTCATGTCAAGGAGGAGCTGGAAAATGAGTCGTTTTAAAATAGGCTTTACGAGTCTGCAAATATCATAACATGAAATAAATTATTGACTCTAAACTTAAATAATAAAGATAATTGCGTCAAAAATATATCTTTGAAGCCTAAACAATTGTAAAATACTATATTTGTAGGACCTCTCGTCTCTTCTTCTGTTTGTGTTTATATTTCGGCCATGTGCTCTATGCCTACTACAGTTCAACACATTGGACATTTGATTATTTCTTACCCCTTCAGTTGTGAAGCTGATCATCCGTTAGATTCCATGTTTATCTGCTGCTCGAGACTATTTAAAGAAGATCACAGACTTGATTTAAATATATATAAACTAAAAACGCACCCCGTCTCCAAAACACTTCTAGTTTGTTTTCATGCATTAAAACTACTGACACTGATTCACTTCCGCTCCACTAGGCGGCGTCAGCGGCTTTGACGTTCAGCGTGACTGTGACACCTTTAGAGCCTCATCAACAACATGACACTGATGACAGCCGCCTCGACACGACTGCTTATTATGTTTTAAGGCCATTAAAGTACAGTTACTGCAGATAACAGCTCAGTTACAGTCTCTGTCACTCAACAGCATATATTTCAGCCCATCAATAACGTTAATAACAAACGACACGCTGTGAAGTCAAGCATCAAGCATGTCACTCTGGTCACCTGTAAGTATCCACACATAATTAGTGATTTTCCTCTTTTAAAGTCGTTAGCGTCTATTAGATAGTCAGTTATATTATGTATTATAGTATGTATCAGTCATAAATTGTATTTAAATAATTATTGACTTGTCGAATAGGTGTTTTTATTTGTTTGCTGGAGTATGGTGATGCTGCTCTTTCCTTGTCAGTCATTCTCTGTTCAAATATAACTTTAACCCAGGAGAAATAGATATTTATAATGAAATGTGTATGAAGGCAGTCTCACCTTTATGAAGGTTTCACAAAGACTGTTTACATGTTGCTCTCTTGATGAACTTCCTGTTATTGTCATGTGAATTTAGGATGGAGATTTTTCTAAAGCTTATTAGGTAGAACAAATAAGCTGTTGTGTTTTCACTAACCTAAAGTAGTGTTGTGTTGAGCATGTCAGATGACAGAGTAAATAGAACTTTGATATGAAGTGTTTTTAAAAGTTTATTTGTCTTTCCTTTACAGAATAAAGGGTGTTTGGTCCAGCAGAAGCATGTGGTCAGACATTGACTGTAATGATGGACATCTGCTGAGTGACAGGTAATGCATAAGTATTTGTCTGTAAGATTAACATTGTTATTTAATAAAAGCGATACGCTGCTAACACAAAGTGCACAAGCGATGCAAAATAAAATTCTAGAATTTAAGTTAAACTTTGAACAAATTTTAAAGTGAGTTGATATAAATCATCCTTTGTATAGGGGAAGTGCAAACCCTTGCTTATGTAAGAGATAACGCACATCTAGGCAGTTCCTAATCCTCAGTCTTTTTTTCTGTAACTATTCACAAAGATGTGTTGTATTTTAAATAATTTTCTAATTGAATAGTTTTGTAATGTATTACATTTAAAAATTCTGATTGCCACTATAGTAGTGAAGTGCAATATTTTTCTGCTGTATTTGTTTCACACTGTAGTTTAGGTATTCTTACACTCGTGTCTTTGCACCATGTCAGGCTGTGTAATGTGGTCTAACTTCAGTTTTGTCTTTTTCTTTATGCAGAATTAATTTAGAACACTTTATAGTGTGATTTCTGGACCAACACAAGATCCATTTCCCCATTCTCTGTTGATTCTGTCACTGCTGGTGAGTCTATTTATGTCTGTTGAGTGTTTTTGAAATGTTTTGACTTTTTTAGGATTTTAATTAGAATTAATTTTTTTTTTTAATAAATAAAATCATTATTTTTTTTTTTTGTAACTGCATGATCGTGCGTGATCTTTAAATATAACAACCGAACAGTTGTTAGTGTGAGATCCTGGTGGCCTAGTGGTCAGTGCTCATGGTGTGAGAGCAAAACTGATCACACGAGACTGGGGTTCGAAACACCACGGTGATACCAAATTTTTTATTTTTGTCAAAAAAAAATGATTTTTAAAAAAAAAAAGTTTTTTTTTCCCCTCTTTGCCACACCTCTCGCTCCGGTCCGCCTTTCTCTGATCCGCCCTCCTCTCCTCTGGTCCTCTCCTCCTCTCTGGTCCGCCCCTTTCTCTTTCAGCCCTCCTCTACTCAGTCCGGCCTTCCTCATGCATCTCTGTTTTACCACCGCAGGTTTATCCGCCACTGTCATTTGTGTAACCGCTCCAGGTGAACTCTTGCTCTGGTCCGTGTTTCACTTCATGCTCTGGTCCGTGTTTCACATTGTGCTCAGTTGTCCTTGAGCTTCAGGTACTTGCCCTCTTGTTTGTCTTACCGCCCCAGGTAGGTTCTTAGGTGGGATTCGAACCCATGTCTCAACCGTCACCTTGTCCGCAACCAACGGTGTTTAGCCACTAGTGCCATCGTAGCTTACACGCTGAGAACTGGTGTTTGGCGCATGTTGGTGGGTTTTTTTGATGACAACAATATGCAATAGTGGGATTTGAACCCAGGACTCCAAGAGGAAAGGCTAATGCTTTACCAACTGAGCCACTGAGTCAGGCCAGAGGGGTGTGTTTTCCGGGTGGAATATAAAGAGTGTTTCCTGACAAATCGGAAAAAGACGTAATATTTGGGGTTTGAACCCACATCTTTACTGCATCAGACACTCCAGTCTATGTTTTTAACCACTACACCACTGTGGCTTGTGTTGAGTGTGTGTTATGTATGCTGTGTATTGATATTTATTCTAGTAGTGTTGAAAATTTTCACTAATTTCGGCATAATTAGGGTTTGAACCCAGGACTCCCACATTAAAACACAGCGTTTTAATCATTTGAGCCACTGAGCCAGACGAGTAGGAAAGTGTTTTTGACAGGGTGACATTGAGATCTTTTGCACTTTATCAATAAAAAAACATTTTGTGCTAATTTTGAATAAGCAGGATTTGAACCCACGACCCCAAAGTTAAAACATAGTGTTTAATAACTGAGCCACTGAGTTAGACGAGCAAAGATGTGTTTTGACAGGGTGACATTGAGATCTTTTGCTGTTTACTGCTAAAAAACGTTTTGCACTGATTTCAGCATAAGCAGGATTTGAACCCTTGACCTTAAAGTTAAACCACAAAGTTTTTACCAGCTGAGCCACTGAGTCTGAGATCACACATCATGTTTTAATTCAGAAAATTGATACAAAGCACTCAATTTAGAAATTAAGATCAGCAACAGCAGGATTTGAACCCAGGACTCTCAGATTGAAGCGCAGAGGTTTAGTCAACTGAGCTACTGAAACCAAGGACTGCTAGTGTGCTTTGAAGTATTTGTATGTAGTGATGTTTCTGTCCAAAAATATGATGCAAAATGTGCAATAAAAGCCAATCTACAGTCACTATGCTCTCCTCAGACTCTGTAGCTCAGCTTATTAAAGTAATGCGTTTTAATCTTGGAGACCCGAGTTCAAACCTCGCTCTTGATGACCTTCATTTGTAATTGTGTTTTCAATTAAATCAAAAGGATTCTCAAATTGGAATCAGTAATCATTGGATTTGACCTCAGGACTCAGAAAACTGTTTGAGAGATCAGCCGAGCAGCTGAGTCTGAGAAACTTTATTTGTGTTTTGGATGGGATTAGATCATTGAATATTTAGTATTATTTCAGTTTTTTTAAATGCACTAGAATTAACACAAGCTTTGTGTGGTTTGAATTGAGTTAATGAGCAAATTAACCAATGAAGCACATGATTGTTCAGCAGTTTTACTGAGGGATTTGTATTTGATCAAACAACTTTTGCACTCAAAGGATTTAAATCCATGACTTTCCTCCTGAAAATCTGTTTAAGGCCACTAGTGCCTTTATGAATTTATCTTGGGTAAATCATCATGTGATTGTTTTAATGTAAACAGTGAAATATGAGCTCACAACACTTTATCACCTGAGCTTGTGCTGTGAACATGTGCTTTGGACAGTTGTGTTTAGAGGTTTTCATCATATGATAGAAAAATATCAGCAGTGGGATATGTACTGTCACACATAAACTTCTTATTTTTTAATTAAAAATGTCAGCATTCATGAAACATATTTCTGTTTAAAATGTGCAAACAATCACAAAAATAGTCACCAAAAACCTCATTCATTTCAGCCTGTAATTGATTGAAAATAACTTATACATCACTTTTTTAATCTTCTTTTTTACTTGAATAAAGAAAAGAGTTGAGTCAGGAGATTTCTATCAGTGCTGATGAGCTTGATTGATTAGCAGCTTCAGGTGTTTTAATGAGGCTTGATCTTAAACTGCTCTACAGCTGCAGGATTACACACTCTTCACTTTCTGTCCTCTTGCTGTTTTCATGCAGATACACAAATCATCCACCAGTGGGCACAACATTGACACATTGATCAGGCTTTCATCATTAAATCTTTATTCAAATGAGATGTTTGTCTGTAGATTGATGTGTAGACGATGTGATGACCAATCCTGAGCTTCACATCCTCCTCATCTGAGACACAGAGAAAGATTCAGTCAAACCTGTTACTGGAAGAGAAGAATAAGTCAAACAGTGTTGTGTTTTCAAAACGATTAACAAGTTAAACATGTCTAATATAATATGATACAGGGTCAGTATGAAAAGGGTGTGTGTATGGTTGCCAAAATAAATGTATAGATTATATTTATGTAGTTTGATTTCTTATGTTGGAGAAAATATCAGGGGTCACTAACTTTATCAGTTCTTTCAGTTCTTTTATTCCCTTTTGTCTTTTAGCTGAACTGTACCATAAACATGTCCTATAGTGCGACAAAGTAAAAAATAAGAAAAACAACTCTTAATAACATGATTTATCTTAATTGTTGGAATCGTATCTTTAATTAGTGCTAATACTTTTTTTTCTCCATGACCAAACTTGTTGGACGTTTTCAATATATACAGTACTATGATTGAGACGGTCACACCATAGGAAAGTTTTGACATTTGGCTCAAAAATGGAAAACTTATAACAACATAGCAGTTATTATACACAAAGGAAATCACCATTTACTGCATTTTAAATGATGACAATACTAATTATATTCATGTCATGTGTGACTGTAAAATGCAACGTTATGTAACGTCATATTAAACTCATTTCTTTATTATTTGTTATGATGACAGTGCATCATATTTTATGAGTTATTTATTTTGCAAGATATTAGTATTCTGCTTAAAGTGTCGTTGAAGGTGTAAGGACTTCATCCAGAAGAAAAAATAAATAAATAACAGGAAATGCTATACTAGAAAATATACTATTTTTCAAAAATGGTAATATTTTCCTTGAAATATATATTTAAATTATTTAATTATTATTGTAATTTATTGTGGTTATTATCATTTACCTTAAACATAATTGTGTGGAAAATGACGTTGTATGAGAATTACCCTCAGACTTAATCTTTAAAGCGGTTTAAGCTTTTCTAAATCTGTTTTATTGGATATTCTGATAAATAAAAGTCACCTTTTGTTTATTTTATGTTGTTATATGGTTACACTCATTGGCCACAAGAGGGAGAGGTGGAGCAGCTGTTTGTCATCTGCCTTGTGCACATTTATCAAATAAAAGGCAAGTTTTATTGAGTCTTAAGTGTCAGCTTTTTTTGTCACTAGCGACTCATCTGTTAGAAAGTACCAGAGTATTTTTCCACCCGCTTCTCCAAGCTTCAGGTTCAGTCTGACAAACATGAAAGTTGAAAACTCGAGTCTACAACACATGCAGATTATTTCACTTTTTTTTAATTCAGTGCCACAAGAAGAAGAGGTATTACATATTTACAGTTTTCTGAAAGAGAAAAATATAGAAAAATAAATACTTTTACATGAAATTAAACGTTTTCAGATCATTAGGTTTTCAGTGCTTTTTGTTTTTGTGATTGTTCTAGAAGATTTCCATATCATTTGAAGTCATTCACAAAATGGGAAAAGTTTGGGTTACATTGAGCCCACTTTTTTCTTATGTATATGGTATTTTCATAATAACACAAACAATTAAAAATGTTGTGCTTTACAGTTCAACTTCTCATTATCAGAATAAAACAGTACATCAAATAAACTCATTTCTCTATTATACTTCATGTTTTTGTTAATAAATAATTTCTAATCTTTCCTAAATTTTCTTGAGTAAATACAATAAAAAAGATGCACATTTTTTTTATTTTTTCTTGACCAAAAAATTAACACAAATATGAAATATTAAGTTTGAATTTTCCAAAACATGTTTAGCAGGAAAACTTCTGTAGTATTTTGTCAGATTATTGCACTACAGTCCCCGCATATGATGTTACAGTGATGCCACTCAACTGAACAAACTTAACACACCACACTAGAATATCAAGAGTGTCACGCGACTCACCTGTACGTTCCATAAGGTCATTTATCAATGCAAAATTGTTAGCTTAGCACTTTTAAGTACACATTTAAATATGCCTTGATTATTATTTAAGCTTGTAATTGTAATTATAAGTATGCCGGCAGTTTGTTTATGAGTTGCTCTCTTGTGGAACTACCTGTTGAATAGACCTTTTATTGTCCCCCTGTTACTACGGAAGGCCGTTACGGTGCCAAACATCTTGACGAAACGCGTTTTTTTGTTGTTGTCAACACACACTGTTTCTCAGCGGCTTTGTGTGACTTTTGAAATGAAAATGAAATGGTGAGAGAAATATAATCGTAAGTAAACCTAATGTATTAATGTATGAAATGTCATTTGCTTTCCATTTATTACAAAACATTACTGCAATAAACATTTGGCTTTTAACAAACATAACCTGTAATATTAATGAAAAATAAATAAATAAAATAAAAATAACCAGCTGAATAAAAAAGTTTCAGTAGTCAAATACTGGGAAAAATCTTTGCTACTGTTGCTGATAATGCTAAATGTATAAATCTAACCTAATAATCTTGTACAACACATCAGATTTATTTTTAGTCTCATTCACTGATTCAATAATTCACTCATAAAACTTTATGTTTTATTATGAGATTTCTGAAGAATTACTCAGTGAAATATTTCTGATGGCTGTTTGTCGCCACCTATTGGTCAAACATATTGTGATTATTAAAAGCACTAGAAAAAAGCCACGGCTTGAGTTTACCTGAATAAGTATGGAAGGCAATGATGCAGGAAAGACGCAGAGGTAGATCTGGAGGAGGACATGGACAAAGAAAACTGACCAATTTGTTTAAATGCAATTCAAGCAACCTTGATTGATCATATCATAAACCATGGACTGACATTTGTGACCTGGAGTCTTTTTTATTAATATTGCAATTTATGTACTTGGACCGTTCAGATTTTCTGCGCAAAATGCATCTTTAGCATGCATGAATTGAATGGTTTTTACAATGTGGAGATGTTAATAAATATTTTCATCAGTATGCAGTGCTGGTTTTGTGTTTACTGTTTGTTGAATATATGTTCATGTACTTCTAACAAAATATATATCAATATATATGTCCACAATACAGGACCATAGCCAGGGGGGGGGGGGGGGGGGGGGGGTTGGGGGGGGGTTGGGGGGGTTGGGTGGTTCGAAAGACCTCACTGACAAAGGTCCAGAATTTGTCCCATACACGAGCTCATTTGTCCTATTTTGACTGCTATGCCATAATGAATTGTGAAAATAAACTCATCAATAAAGGCTTTAAGACCAAGCGGAATCCTGTGTTGGCTGTCAGTACTGAATTTGGCATGGGTCGTGACTTTCCGTTCTGAAGTTACGTCATACCAAATTCAGCGTCCCAAATTCTGACTGAGGAAAGTTGAAAGTGCTGGCTAGTTCCTTATTTGCCTAATAAATGATAATAGGCTACACTTTCTTTATTTTATTTTAAACTTTAACAGATTTCTATTTTTTTATAATGAATATGTAATAAATTTGTGCTTTCAAAATAATTTTTAGTATTTTTGTTTATTCTATTGTATTCCACAGATCTCTTATTTAAATTCATATTTTCTACAGGGCGCTTTACAATAATATATCTGTGCAAATATTATAATATCTAACAAAAAAACTGTCCAAAAAATGACAAAAACATCAAATAACATATTAGGGCACATCAAGAGAAACAAAACAATATAACATTTAGTTTTAATTTAGTGCATTTAAATGTATTATCTTTCTATTTCTCAAGATGCTAAGCGACCATATAACTGATCAATATGACTGCTTGTTTAAATGCACCAAACATATTAGCTATATTCACTGAGAAAATGAATACAAATACTCATTTTCAAAAGGGATTGTCCTCATTTATGCTGAGCACTGTATAAATCGTGTAGTGTTTGACAAATGAGCATTAATTTAAAAATTGTGATTAAGCAATGATAAAAAAAAAAGCTGTATTAGCTGCAGTAAACCTACAGTCACAACTGATCCATGTGTTCTTCTGAAGGTCTGACTGTGAGTTCAGCAATAAAGCAGCATGTAAACAGTCTAAATGAGCCGACAGAGGATATCTACATCAGAATTATGTATCAATACATGCAAACAACCCATACTTATCTATATATACAAGACAGCATACACCAGACAGACTGCTGACCATTTTTGTCTTGTCTTTTATGCATGTTTACACTCGGAGTTTGCCACCGAGTTCATTAACAACAATCATTTTATACCACATCAGTTATAAGCAGATCCAGATGATGAAACTACTAGAGTTATGATGCTGGCATTCTAACCTCACTGATGAAGATATCAATCTTGTGGCAATGTGTTTATCAATACGCTGCACTTATAAGAGAAATGAGTGAAATGATTAGATGACATGGGGAAAATATCTTATCTTACAATATAAGCAGATGAGCAAATAAAAAAAGGCTCATTTTCTCCCCCCATTTTCAATACAATAATAATAATTAAAAGATTATTCCTCTGAACTCTGGATGGCATTTCTCAAGCTGTAGCATTGAGTGATCATTTGAGCAGGCCTATGCTATAACTGTCAAATGTCTGTCCAGTATAGGTCTACAATGACAGGTCTATAACTATAAAACAACATTCAATAAATAGCATATATAGACCTAGAATATAATTAATAATTGCATATTGATCATTAGCATTTACTTCATTTGCATATGACAATGTTTTCTCAATGAAATCTTGACTGAAATGTGCAGTAGGCAACTTTATCCAAATGCATCTACCTTTTGAGAATAATGAAAATCATATTAACTTTAAAAAACACTTCAATTTCATAACTTTTAAATGGTTTAAGAGAATGTTAATCTGTCAAAGTTCTTACTGTCCATTAGCAGTTAAATAAGCATTCTGAGTTGTGTAGCTATTTATTATGAAATGCTGCTGTTTTACTGAAGCTGAATGTGTAAGAAGCAGTAGATAGAATCAGAGCGAGAGCAACACATTGCATTTCAAGCTGCACTACATTCCACTCGCTGAGTGTGGACTGAGATGTTTTCTGAAAGCGCAGGGAATCATTTATGAGGACTTTTTAAATGCCATTAAAATGAAATGTATTAGTCTGGACAAAGCTTTGAACTATGAAATATTGCAGGAATCTGAAATAAATCAAGCAGAAATAAAACATTAGTATCTGCATAATGAACAGAGATGCACACATGATTCCATTGAGCACTGCAACATTCAGACAACTGAATGCCCTTCTGCTGCTGTCTGCTGTTAAAAGTGCTCAAATATTCCACTTTTGCAATAAGTCATCTAACTTACAATTATAAAATAAATTATTAAATTATTAAAAAAAACAGCTGAGAAAATATTTAGAAATGTTAAAATGTGTTTATAATAAAACTTTTATTAATTTAAATTTTCTTCTTGAGGAGAAACTTGCGACACTGATGGATGAACTTGATGGAACTTGCATTTCCCCATGCAATCCAAGTCAGCCAGTAAGAGTCTTTTTTCCCTCTTTGTGGTTCAGTTCTGTAAGATATACTTCATGTCCACAAGGAGGAGCTGGGAAAATGAGTCGTTTTAAAATAGGCTTTACGAGTCTGCAAATATCATAACATGAAATAAATTATTGACTCTAAACTTAAATAATAAAGATAATATGCGTCAAAAATATCTTTGAAGCATGAACAAATTGTAAAATACTATATTTGTAGGACCTCTCGTCTCTTCTTCTGTTTGTGTTTATATTTCGGCCATGTGCTCTATGCCTACTACAGTTCAACACATTGGACATTTGATTATTTCTTACCCCTTCAGTTGTGAAGCTGATCATCCGTTAGATTCCATGTTTATCTGCTGCTCGAGACTATTTAAAGAAGATCACAGACTTGATTTTAAATATATGTAACTAAAACGCACCCCGTCTCCAAAAACACTTCTAGTTTGTTTTCATGCATTAAAACTACTGACACTGATTCACTTCCGCTCCACTAGGCGGCGGTCAGCGGCTTTGACGTTCAGCGTGACTGTGACACCTTTAGAGCCCTCATCAACAACATGACACTGATGACAGCCGCCTGGACACGACTGCTTATTAATGTTTTAAAGGCCATTAAAGTACAGTTACTGCAGATAACAGCTAAGTTACAGTCTCTGTCACTCAACAGCATATATTTTAGCCCATCAATAACGTAATAACAAACGACACGCTGTGAAGTCAAGCATCAAGCATGTCACTCTGGTCACCTGTAAGTATCCACACATAATTAGTGATTTTCCTCTTTTAAAGTCGTTAGCGCTCATTATAGATCAGTTTATATTATGTATTATAATATGTATCAGTCATAAATTGTATTTAAATAATTATTGACATGTCGAATAGGTGTTTTTATTTGTTTGCTGGAGTATGTGATGCTGCTCTGTCAGTCATTCTCTGTTCAAATATAACTTTAACCCAGGAGAAATAGATATTTATTAATGAAATGTGTATGAAGGCAGTCTCACCTTTATGAAGGTTTCACAAAGACTTTACATGTTGCTCTCTTGATGAACTTCCTGTTATTGTCATGTGAATTTAGGATGGAGATTTTTCTAAAGCTAACCTAAAGTAGTGTTGTGTTGAGCATGTCAGATGACAGAGTAAATAGAACTTTGATATGAAGTGTTTTTAAAAGTTTATTTGTCTTTCCTTTACAGAATAAAGGGTGTTTGGTCCAGCAGAAGCATGTGGTCAGACATTGACTGTAATGATGGACATCTGCTGAGTGACAGGTAATGCATAAGTATTTGTCTGTAAGATTAACATTGTTATTTAATAACTAGCGATACGCTGCTAACACAAAGTGCACAACTCTGATGCAAAATAAAATTCTGGAATTTAAGTTAAACTTTGAACACATTTTAAAGTTGCATGGCTTGACATAAATCATCCTTTGTATAGGGGAAGTGCAAACCCTTGCTTATGTAAGAGATAACGCACATCTAGGCAGTTCCTAATCCTCAGTCTTTTTTTCTGTAACTATTCACAAAGATGTGTTGTATTTTAATAAATTTTCTTAATTGAATAGTTTTGTAATGTATTACATTTAAAAATATTCTGATTGCCACTATAGTAGTGAAGTGCAATATTGTTCTGCTGTATTTGTTTCACGCTGTAGTTTAGGTATTCTTACACTCGTGTCTTTGCACCATGTCAGGCTGTGTAATGTGGTCTAACTTCAGTTTTGTCTTTTTCTTTATGCAGAATTAATTTAGAACACTTTATAGTGTGATTTCTGGACCAACACAAGATCCATTTCCCCATTCTCTGTTGATTCTGTCACTGCTGGTGAGTCTATTTATGTCTGTTGAGTGTTTTTGAAATGTTTTGACATTTTTAAGATTTTAATTAGAATTATTTTTTTTTAAATGTAAATAAATGAAATCATTATTTCATCTTTTTTTTTTTGTAACTGCATGATCATGCGTGATCTTTAAATATGACAACCGAACAGTTGTTAGTGTGAGATCCTGGTGGCCTAGTGGTCAGTGCTCATGGTGTGAGAGCAAAACTGATCACAGGAGACTGGGGTTCGAAACACCACGGTGATACCAAATTTTTTTATTTTTGTCAAAAAAAAAAGATTTTTAAAAAAAAAAAGTTTTTTTTCCCCTCTTTTTCTGCTTTGCCTCACCTTTCGCTCTGGTCCGCCCCTCGTCACTGATCCACCTCTCTCTCCTCCTCTCTGTCCGCCTCTTGTCTCTGATCCGCCCCTTTCTCTTCCAGCCCTCCTCTCTACATCAGTCCGGCCTTCCTCATTGATCCCTGTTTTACCGCCGCAGGTTTGTCCGCCACTGTTACTTGTGGTGCCCCTCCAGGTGAATTCTTGCTCTGGTCCGTGTTTCACTTCATGCTCTGGTCCGTGTTTCAATTGTGCTCAGTTGTCCTTGAGCTTCAGGTACTTGCCCTCTTGTTTGTTCTACCGCCCCAGGTAGTTCTTAGGTGGGATTCGAACCCATGTCTCAACCGTCACCTTGTCCGCAACCACGGTGTTTAGCCACTAGTGCCATCGTAGCTTACACGCTGAGAACTGGTGTTTGGCGCATGTTGGTGGTGTTTTTTTTGATGACAACAATATGCAATAGTGGGATTTGAACCCAGGACTCCAAGAGGAAAGGCTAATGCTTTACCAACTGAGCCACTGAGTCAGGCCAGAGGGGTGTGTTTTCCGGGAGGAGTATAAAGAGTGTTTCCTGACAATTCGGAAAAAGACATAATATCTGGGGTTTGAACCCACATCTTTACTGCATCAGACACTCCAGTCTATGTTTGTAACCACTACACCACTGTGGCTTGTGTTGAGCTGTGTGTTATGTATGCTGTGTATTGATATTTATTCTAGTAGTGTTGAAAATTTTCACTAATTTCGGCATAATTAGGGTTTGAACCCAGGACTACCACATTAAAACACAGCGTTTTAATCATTTGAGCCACTGAGCCAGACGAGTAGGAAGAGTTTTTGACAGGGTGACATTGAGATCTTTTGCACTTTATCAATTAATAAAACATTTTGTGCTAATTTTGACATAAGCAGGATTTGAACCCACGACCCCAAAGTTAAAACATAGTGTTTTAATCAACTGAGCCACTGAGCTAGACGAGCAAAGATGTGTTTTTGACAGGGTGACATTGAGATCTTTGCTGTTTACTGCTAAAAAACGTTTTGCACTGATTTCAGCATAAGCAGGATTTGAACCCTTGACCTTAAAGTTAAACCACAAAGTTTTTACCAGCTGAGCCACTGAGTCTGAGATCACACATCATGTTTTAATTCAGAAAATTGATACAAAGCACTCAATTTAGAAATTAAGATCAGCAACAGCAGGATTTGAACCCAGGACTCTCAGATTGAAGCGCAGAGGTTTAGTCAACTGAGCTACTGAAACCAAGGACTGCTAGTGTGCTTTAAAGTATTTGTATGTAGTGATGTTTCTGTCCAAAAATGTGATACAAAATGTGCAATAAAAGCCAATCTACAGTCACTATGCTCTCCTCAGACTCTGTAGCTCAGCTTATTAAAGTCATGCGTTTTAATCTTGGAGACCCGAGTTCAAACCTCGCTCTTGATGACCTTCATTTGTAATTGTGTGTTTTCAATTAAATCAAAAGGATTCTCAAATTGGAATCAGTAATCATTGGATTTGACCTCAGGACTCAGAAAACTGTTTGAGAGATCAGCTGAGTCTGAGAAACTTTATTTGTGTTTTGGATGGGATTTAGATCATTGAATATTTAGTATTATTTCAGTTTTTTTTAAATGCACTAGAATTAACACAAGCTTTGTGTGGTTTGAATTGAGTTAATGAGCAAATTAACCAATGAAGCACATGATTGTTCAGCAGTTTTACTGAGGGATTTGTATTTGATCAAACAACTTTTGCACTCAAAGGATTTAAATCCATGACTTTCCTCCTGAAAATCTGTTTAAGGCCACTAGTGCCTTTATGAATTTATCTTGGGTAAATCATCATGTGATTGTTTTAATGTAAACAGTGAAATATGAGCTCACAACACTTTATCACCTGAGCTTGTGCTGTGAACATGTGCTTTGGACAGTTGTGTTTAGAGGTTTTCATCATATGATAGAAAAATATCAGCAGTGGGATATGTACTGTCACACATAAACTTCTTATTTTTTAATTAAAAATGTCAGCATTCATGAAACATATTTCTGTTTAAAATGTGCAAACAATCACAAAAATAGTCACCAAAAACCTTTCATTTCAGCCTGTAATTGATTGAAAATAACTTATACATCACTTTTTTCATCTTCATTTTTACTTGAATAAAGAAAAGAGTTGAGTCAGGAGATTTCTATCAGTGCTGATGAGCTTGATTGATTAGCAGCTTCAGGTGTTTTTAATGAGGCTTGATCTTAAACTGCTCTACAGCTGCAGGATTACACACTCTTCACTTTCTGTCCTCTTGCTGTTTTCATGCAGATACACAAATCATCCACCAGTGGGCACAACATTGACACATTGATCAGGTTTTCATCATTAAATCTTTATTCAAATGTGATGTTTGTCTGTAGATTGATGTGTAGACGATGTGTTGACCAATCCTGAGCTTCACATCCTCCTCATCTGAGACACAGAGAAAGATTCAGTCAAACCTGTTACTGGAAGAGAAAAACAAGTCAAACAGTGTTGTGTTTTCAAAAAGATTAACAAGTTAAACATGTCTAATATAATATGATACAGGGTCAGTATGAAAAGGGTGTGTGTATGGTTGCCAAAATAAATGTATAGATTTATATTTATGTAGTTTGATTTCTTATGTTGGAGAAAATATCAGGGGTCACTAACTTTATCAGTTCTTTCAGTTCTTTTATTCCCTTTTGTCTTTTAGCTGAACTGTACCATAAACATGTCCTATAGTGCGACAAAGTAAAAAATAAGAAAAACAACTCTTAATAACATGATTTATCTTAATTGTTGGAATCGTATCTTTAATTAGTGCTAATACTATTTTTTTTCTCCATGACCAAACTTGTTGGACGTTTTCAATATATACAGTACTATGATTGAGACGGTCACACCATAGAAAAGTTTTGACATTTGGCTCAAAAATGGAAAACTTATAACAATATAGCAGTTATTATACACAAAGGAAATCACCATTTACTGCATTTTAAATGATGACAATACTAATTATATTCATGTCATGTGTCACTGTAAAATGCAACGTTATGTAACGTCATATTAAACTCATTTCTTTATTATTTGTTATGATGACAGTGCATCATATTTTATGAGTTATTTATTTTGCAAGATATTAGTATTCTGCTTAAAGTGTCGTCTGAAGGTGTAAGGACTTCATCCAGAAGAAAAATTAAATAAATAACAGGAAATGCTATACTAGAAAATATACTATTTTTCAAAAATGGTAATATATTTTCCTTGAAATATATATATTTAAATTATTAATAATTATTATTGTAATGTATTGTGGTTATTATCATTTACCTTAAACATAATTGTGTGGAAAATGACGTTGTATGAGAATTACCCTCAGACTTAATCTTTAAAGCGGTTTAAGCTTTTCTAAATCTGTTTTATTGGATATTCTGATAAATAAAAGTCACCTTTTGTTTATTTTATGTTGTTTATATGGTTACACTCATTGGCCACAAGAGGGAGAGGTGGAGCAGCTGTTTGTCATCTGCCTTGTGCACATTTATCAAATAAAAGGCAAGTTTTATTGAGTCTTAAGTGTCAGCTTTTTTTGTCACTAGCGACTCATCTGTTAGAAAGTACCAGAGTATTTTTCCACCCGCTTCTCCAAGCTTCAGGTTCAGTCTGACAAACATGAAAGTTGAAAACTCGAGTCTACAACACATGCAGATTATTTCACTTTTTTATTAATTCAGTGCCACAAGAAGAAGAGCTATTACATATTTACAGTTTTCTGAAAGAGAAAAATATAGAAAAATAAATACTTTTACATGAAATTAAAGGTTTTCAGATCATTAGGTTTTCAGTGCTTTTTGTTTTGTGATTGTTCTAAAAGATTTCCATATCATTTGAAGTCATTCACAAAATGGGAAAAGTTTGGTTTACATTGAGCCCACTTTTTCTTATGTATATGGTATTTTCCTAATAACACAAACAAATTAAAAATGTTGTGCTTTACAGTTCAACTTCTCATTATCAGAATAAAACAGTACATCAAATAAACTCATTTCTCTATTATACTTCATGTTTTTGTTAATAAATAATTTCTAATCTTTCCTAAATTTTCTTGAGTAAATACAATAAAAAAGATGCACTTTTTTTATTTTTCTTGACCAAAAAATTAACACAAATATGAAATATTAAGTAAGATTTTTTTCCAAAACATGTTTAGCAGGAAAACTTCTGTAGTATTTTGTCAGATTATTGCACTACAGTCCCCGCATATGATGTTACAGTGATGCCACTCAACTGAACAAACTTAACACACACACACTAGAATATCAAGAGTGTCACGCGACTCACCTGTACGTCTAGTTTCCATAAGGTCATTTATCAATGCAAAATTGTTAGCTTAGCACTTTTAAGTACACATTTAAATATGCATTGATTATTATTTAAGCTTGTAATTGTAATTATAAGTATGCCGGCAGTTTGTTTACGAGTTGCTCTCTTGCAGAACTGCCTGTTGAACAGACGTAAAACGTTACCTTTTATTGTCCACCTGTTACTACGGAAGGCGTACGGTGCCAAACATCTTGACGAAACGCGTTTTTTGTTGTTGTCAACACACACTGTTTCTCAGCGGCTTTGTGTGACTTATGAAATTAAAATGAAATGGTGAGAGAAATATAATAGTAAGTAAACCTAATGTATTAATGTATGAAATGTCATTTGCTTTCCATTTATTACAAAAACATTACTGCAATAAACGTTTGGCTTTAACAAACATAACCTGTAATATTAATGAAAAATAAATTAATTAAATAAAAATAACCAGCTGAATAAAAAAAGTCCAGTAGTCAAATACTGGGAAAAATCTTTGCTACTGTTGCTGATAATGCTAAATGTATAAATCTAACCTAATAATCTTGTACAACACATCAGATTTATTTTTAGTCTCATTCACTGATTCAATAATTCACTCATAAAAGTTTATGTTTTATTATGAGATTTCTGAAGAATTACTCAGTGAAATATTTCTGATGGCTGTTTGTCGCCACCTATTGGTCAAACATATTGTGATTATTAAAAGCTCTAGAAAAAAGCCACGGCTGAGTTTACCTGAATAAGTATGGAAGGCAATGTTGCAGGAAGACGCAGAGGTAGATCTGGAGGAGGACATGGACAAAGAAAACTGACCAATTTTGTTAGATGCAATTCAAGCAACCTTGATTAATCATATCGTAAACCATGGACTGACATTTGTGACCTGGAGTCTTTTTTATTAATATTGCAATTTATGTACTTAGACCGTTCAGATTTTCTGCGCAAAATGCATCTTTAGCATGCATGAATTGAATGGTTTTACAATGTGGAGATGTTAATAAATATTTTCATCAGTATGCAGTGCTGGTTTTGTGTTTACTGTTTGTTGAATATATGTTCATGTACTTCTAACAAAATATATATCAATATATATCATATATTGGGGGGTTTGGGTGGTTCGAAAGACCTCACTGACAAAGGTCCAGAATTTGTCCCATACACGAGCTCATTTGTCCTATTTTGACTGCTATGCCATAATGAATTGTGAAAATAACTCATCAATAAAGGCTTTAAGACCAAGCGGAATCCTGTGTTGGCTGTCAGTACTGAATTTGGCATGGCGTGACTTTCCGTTCTGAAGTTACGTCATACCAAATTCAGCGTCCCAAATTCTGACTGAGGAAAGTTGAAAGTGCTGGCTAGTTTCTTATTTGCCTAATAAATGATAATAGGCTACACTTTCTTTATTTTATTTTAAACTTTAACAGATTTCTATTTTTTTATAATGATATATGTAATAAATTTGTGCTTTCAAAATAATTTTTAGTATTTTTGTTTATTCTATTGTATTCACAGATCTCTTATTTAAATTCATATTTTCTACAGGGCGCTTTACAATAATATATCTGTGCAAATATTATAATATATCTAACAAAAAACTGTCCAAAAATGACAAAAACATCAAATAACATATTAGGGCACATCAAGAGAAACAAAACAACATAACATTTAGTTTAATTTAGTGCATTTAAATGTATTATCTTTCTATTTCTCAAGATGCTAAGCGACCATATAACTGATCAATATGACTGCTTGTTTAAATGCACCAAACATATTTGCTATATTCACTGAGAAATGAATACAAATACTCATTTTCAAAAGGGATTGTACTCATTTATGCTGAGCACTGTATAAATCGTGTAGTGTTTTGACAAAATGAGCATTAATTTAAAAATTGTGATTAAGCAATAGGAAAAAAAAAAAGCTGTATTAGCTGCAGTAAACCTACAGTCACAACTGATCCATGTGTTCTTCTGAAGGTCTGACTGTGAGTTCAGCAATAAAGCAGCATGTAAACAGTCTAAATGAGCCGACAGAGGATATCTACATCAGAATTATGTATCAATACATGCAAACAACCCATACTTATCTATATATACAAGACAGCATACACCAGACAGACTGGTGACCATTTTTGTCTTGTCTTTTATGCATGTTTACACTCAGAGTTTGCCACCGAGTTCATTAACAACAATCATTTTTTACCACATCAGTTATAAGCAGATCCAGATGATGAAACTACTAGAGTTATGATGCTGGCATTCTAACCTCACTGATGAAGATATCAATCTTGTGGCAATGTGTTTATCAATACCCTGCACTTATAAGAGAAATGAGTGAAATGATTAGATGACATGGGGAAAATATCTTATCTTACAATATAAGCAGATGAGCAAATAAAAAATGCCAATTTTCTCCCCGATTTTCAATACAATAATAAAAAATTAAAAGATTATTCCTCTGAACTATGGATGGCATTTTTCAAGCTGTAGCATGAGTGATCATTTGAGCAGGCCTATGCTATAACTGTCAAATGTCTGTCCAGTATAGGTCTACAATGACAGGTCTATAACTTAAAACAAACATACAATAAAATAGCATATATAGACCTAGAATATAATTAATAATTGCATATTGATCATTAGCATTTACTTCATTTGCATATGACAATGTTTTCTCAATGCAATCTTGACTGAAATGTGCAGTAGGCAACTTTATCCAAATGCATCTACCTTTTCAGAATAATGAAAATCATATTAACTTTAAAAACACTTCAATTTCATAACTTTTTAAATGGTTTAAGTGAATGTTAATCTGTCAAAGTTCTTACTGTCCATTAGCAGTTAAATAAGCATTCTGAGTTGTGTAGCTATTTATTATGAAATGCTGCTGTTTTACTGAAGCTGAATGTGTAAGAAGCAGTAGAATCAGAGCGAGAGCAACACATTGCATTTCAAGCTGCACTACATTCCACTCGCTGAGTGTGGACTGAGATGTTTTCTGAAAGCGCAGGGAATCATTTATGAGGACTTTTTAAATGCCATTAAATGAAATGTATTAGTCTGGACAAAGCTTTGAACTATGAAATATTGCAGGAATCTGAAATAAATCAAGCAGAAATAAAACATTAGTATCTGCATAATGAACAGAGATGCACACTTGAGTCCATTGAGCACTGCAACATTCAGACAACTGAATGCCCTTCTGCTGCTGTCTGCTGTTAAAAGCGCTCAAATATTCACTTTTGCAATAAGTCATCTAACTTACAATTATAAAATAAATTATTAAATTATTAAAAAACAGCTGAGAAAAATATTTAGAAATGTTAAAAATGTGTTTATAATAAAACTTTTATTAATTTAAATTTTCTTCTTCTCGAGAGAAACTTGCGACACTGATGGATGAACTTGATGGAACTTGCATTTCCCCATGCAATCCAAGTCAGCCAGTAAGAGTCTTTTTCCCTCTTTGTGGTTCAGTTCTGTAAGATATACTTCATGTCCACAAGGAGGAGCTGGAAAATGAGTCGTTTTGAAATAGGCTTTACGAGTCTGCAAATATCATAACATGAAATAAATTATTGACTCTAAACTTAAATAATAAAGATAATATGCGTAAAAAATATATATTTGAATCATAAACAATTTGTAAAATACTGTATTTGTAGGACCTCTCGTCTCTTCTTCTGTTTGTGTTTATATTTCGGCCATGTGCTCTATGCCTACTACAGTTCAACACATTGGACATTTGATTATTTCTTACCCCTTCAGTTGTGAAGCTGATCATCCGTTAGATTTCATGTTTATCTGCTGCTCGAGACTATTTAAAGAAGATCACAGACTTGATTAAAAATATATATATAACTAAAAACGCATCCCGTCTCCAAAAACACTTCTAGTTTGTTTTCATGCATTAAAACTACTGACACTGATTCACTTCCGCTCCACTAGGCGGCGTCAGCGGCTTTGACGTTCAGCGTGACTGTGACACCTTTAGAGCCTCATCAACAACATGACACTGATGACAGCCGCCTGGACACGACTGCTTATTAATGTTTTAAGGCCATTAAAGTACAGTTACTGCAGATAACAGCTCAGTTACAGTCTCTGTCACTCAACAGCATATATTTTAGCCCATCAATAACGTTAATAACAAACGACACGCTGTGAAGTCAAGCATCAAGCATGTCACTCTGGTCACCTGTAAGTATCCACACATAATTAGTGATTTTCCTCTTTTAAAGTCGTTAGCGATCATTATAGATCAGTTATATTATGTATTATGGTATGTATCAGTCATAAATTGTATTTAAATAATTATTGACCTGTCGAATAGGTGTTTTTATTTGTTTGCTGGAGTATGGTGATGCTGCTCTTTCCTTGTCAGTCATTCTCTGTTCAAATATAACTTTAACCCAGGAGAAATAGATATTTATTAATGAAATGTGTATGAAGGCAGTCTCACCTTTATGAAGGTTTCACAAAGACTGTTTACATGTTGCTCTCTTGATGAACTTCCTGTTATTGTCATGTGAATTTAGGATGGAGATTTTTCTAAAGCTTATTAGGTAGAACAAATAAGCTGTTGTGTTTTCTCTAACCTAAAGTAGTGTTGTGTTGAGCATGTCAGATGACAGAGTAAATAGAACTTTGATATGAAGTGTTTTTAAAAGTTTATTTGTCTTTCCTTTACAGAATAAAGGGTGTTTCGTCCAGCAGAAGCATGTGGTCAGACATTGACTGTAATGATGGACATCTGCTGAGTGACAGGTAATGCATAAGTATTTGTCTGTAAGATTAACATTGTTATTTAATAACTAGCGATACGCTGCTAACACAAAGTGCACAACTCTGATGCAAAATAAAATTCTAGAATTTAAGTTAAACTTTGAACAAATTTTAAAGTTGCATGGCTTGATATAAATCATCCTTTGTATAGGGGAAGTGCAAACCCTTGCTTATGTAAGAGATAACGCACATCTAGGCAGTTCCTAATCCTCAGTCTTTTTTTCTGTAACTATTCACAAAGATGTGTTGTATTTTAAATAATTTTCCTAATTGAATAGTTTTGTAATGTATTACATTTAAAAATATTCTGATTGCCACTATAGTAGTGAAGTGCAATATTTTTCTGCTGTATTTGTTTCACACTGTAGTTTAGGTATTCTTACACTCGTGTCTTTGCACCATGTCAGGCTGTGTAATGTGGTCTAACTTTAGTTTTGTCTTTTACTTTATGCAGAATTAATTTAGAACACTTTATAGTGTGATTTCTGGACCAACACAAGATCCATTTCCCCATTCTCTGTTGATTCTGTCACTGCTGGTGAGTCTATTTATGTCTGTTGAGTGTTTTTGAAATGTTTTGACATTTTTAAGATTTTAATTAGAATTAATTTTTTTTTAAATGTAAATAAATAAAATCATTATTTCATCTTTTTTTTTTGTAACTGCATGATCATGCGTGATCTTTAAATATAACAACCGAACAGTTGTTAGTGTGAGATCCTGGTGGCCTAGTGGTCAGTGCTCATGGTGTGAGAGCAAAACTGATCACACGAGACTGGGGTTCGAAACACCACGGTGATACCAAATTTTTTTATTTTTGTCAAAAAAAAGGATTTTTTAAAAAAAAAAAGAAGTTTTTTTCCCCCTTTGCCTCACCTTTCGCTCTGGTCCGCCCCTTGTCTCTGATCCGCCTCTCTCTCCTCTCTGGTCCGCCCCTTGTCTCTGATCCGCCGCTTTCTCTTCCAGCCCTCCTCTCTACTCAGTCCGGCCTTCCTCATTAATCTCTGTTTTACCGCCGCAGGTTTGTCCGCCACTGTCATTTGTGTAACCGCTCCAGGTGAATTCTTGTTCTGGTCCGTGTTTCACTTCATGCTCTGGTCCGTGTTTCACATAGTGCTCAGTTGTCCTTGAGCTTCAGGTACTTGCCCTCTTGTTTGTCTTACCGCCCCAGGTAGGTTCTTAGGTGGGATTCGAACCCATGTCTCAACCGTCACCTTGTCCGCAACCAACGGTGTTTAGCCACTAGTGCCATCGTAGCTTACACGCTGAGAGCTGGTGTTTGGCGCATGTTGGTGGTGTTTTTTTGATGACAACAATATGCAATAGTGGGATTTGAACCCAGGACTCCAAGAGGAAAGGCTAATGCTTTACCAACTGAGCCACTGAGTCAGGCCAGAGGGGTGTGTTTTCCGGGTGGAATATAAAGAGTTTTCCTGACAAATCCGGAAAAAGACGTAATATCTTGGGTTTGAACCCACATCTTTACTGCATCAGACACGCCAGTCTATGTTTGTAACCACTACACCACTGTGGCTTGTGTTGAGCTGTGTGTTATGTATGCTGTGTATTGATATTTATTCTAGTAGTGTTGAAAATTTTCACTCATTTCGGCATAATTAGGGTTTGAACCCAGGACTCCCACATTAAAACACAGCGTTTTAATCATTTGAGCCACTGAGCCAGACAAGTAGGAAAGTGTTTTTGACAGGGTGACATTGAGATCTTTTGCAGTTTATCAATAAATAAAACATTTTGTGCTAATTTTGGCATAAGCAGGATTTGAACCCACGACCCCAAAGTTAAAACATAGTGTGTTAATTAACTGAGCCACTGAGCTAGACGAGAAAAGATGTGTTTTTGACAGGGTGACATTGAGATCTTTTGCTGTTTACTGCTAAAAAACGTTTTGCACTGATTTCAGCATAAGCAGGATTTGAACCCTTGACCTTAAAGTTAAACCACAAATTTTTTACCAGCTGAGCCACTGAGTCTGAGATCACACATCATGTTTTAATTCAGAAAATTGATACAAAGCACTCAATTTAGAAATTAAGATCAGCAACAGCAGGATTTGAACCCAGGACTCTCAGATTGAAGCGCAGAGGTTTAGTCAACTGAGCTACTGAAACCAAGGACTGCTAGTGTGCTTTGAAGTATTTGTGTGTAGTGATGTTTCTGTCCAAAAATATGATGCAAAATGTGCAATAAAAGCCAATCTACAGTCACTATGCTCTCCTCAGACTCTGTAGCTCAGCTTATTAAAGTAATGCGTTTTAATCTTGGAGACCCGAGTTCAAACCTCGCTCTTGATGACCTTCATTTGTAATTGTGTTTTCAATTAAATCAAAAGGATTCTCAAATTGGAATCAGTAATCATTGGATTTGACCTCAGGACTCAGAAAACTGTTTGAGAGATCAGCCGAGCAGCTGAGTCTGAGAAACTTTATTTGTGTTTTGGATGGGATTTAGATCATTGAATATTTAGTATTATTTCAGTTTTTTTAAATGCACTAGAATTAACACAAGCTTTGTGTGGTTTGAATTGAGTTAATGAGCAAATTAACCAATGAAGCACATGATTGTTCAGCAGTTTTACTGAGGGATTTGTATTTGATCAAACAACTTTTGCACTCAAAGGATTTAAATCCATGACTTTCCTCCTGAAAATCTGTTTAAGGCCACTAGTGCCTTTATGAATTTATCTTGGGTAAATCATCATGTGATTGTTTTAATGTAAACAGTGAAATATGAGCTCACAACACTTTATCACCTGAGCTTGTGCTGTGAACATGTGCTTTGGACAGTTTGTGTTTAGAGGTTTTCATCATATGATAGAAAAATATCAGCAGTGGGATATGTACTGTCACACATAAACTTCTTATTTTTTAATTAAAAATGTCAGCATTCATGAAACATATTTCTGTTTAAAATGTGCAAACAATCACAAAAATAGTCACCAAAAACCTCATTCATTTCAGCCTGTAATTGATTGAAAATAACTTATACATCACTTTTTTCATCTTCATTTTTACTTGAATAAAGAAAAGAGTTGAGTCAGGAGATTTCTATCAGTGCTGATGAGCTTGATTGATTAGCAGCTTCAGGTGTTTTTAATGAGGCTTGATCTTAAACTGCTCTACAGCTGCAGGATTACACACTCTTCACTTTCTGTCCTCTTGCTGTTTTCATGCAGATACACAAATCATCCACCAGTGGGCACAACATTGACACATTGATCAGGTTTTCATCATTAAATCTTTATTCAAATGAGATGTTTGTCTGTAGATTGATGTGTAGACGATGTGATGACCAGTCCTGAGCTTCACATCCTCCTCATCTGAGACACAGAGAAAGAGTCAGTCAAACCTGTTACTGGAAGAGAAAAACAAGTCAAACAGTGTTGTGTTTTCAAAACGATTAACAAGTTAAACATGTCTAATATAATATAATATGATAGAGGGTCAGTATGAAAAGGGTGTGTGTATGGTTGCCAAAATAAATGTATAGATTTATATTTATGTAGTTTGATTTCTTATGTTGGAGAAAATATCAGGGGTCACTAACTTTATCAGTTCTTTCAGTTCTTTTATTCCCTTTTGTCTTTTAGCTGAACTGTACCATAAACATGTCCTATAGTGCGACAAAGTAAAAAAAATAAGAAAAACAACTCTTAATAACATGATTTATCTTAATTGTTGGAATCGTATCTTTAATTAGTGCTAATACTATTTTTTTTCTCCATGACCAAACTTGTTGGACGTTTTCAATATATACAGTACTATGATTGAGACGGTCACACCATAGAAAAGTTTTGACATTTGGCTCAAAAATGGAAAACTTATAACAACATAGCAGTTATTATACACAAAGGAAATCACCATTTACTGCATTTTAAATGATGACAATACTAATTATATTCATGTCATGTGTGACTGTAAAATGCAACGTTATGTAACGTCATATTAAACTAATTTCTTTATTATTTGTTATGATGACAGTGCATCATATTTTATGAGTTATTTATTTTGCAAGATATTAGTATTCTGCTTAAAGTGTCGTCTGAAGGTGTAAGGACTTCATCCAGAAGAAAAAATAAATAAATAACAGGAAATGCTATACTAGAAAATATACTATTTTTCAAAAATGGTAATATATTTTCCTTGAAATATATATATTTAAATTATTAATAATTATTATTGTAATTTATTGTGGTTATTATCATTTACCTTAAACATAATTGTGTGGAAAATGACGTTGTATGAGAATTACCCTCAGACTTAATCTTTAAAGCGGTTTAAGCTTTTCTAAATCTGTTTTATTGGATATTCTGATAAATAAAAGTCACCTTTTGTTTATTTTATGTTGTTTATATAGTTACACTCATTGGCCACAAGAGGGAGAGGTGGAGCAGCTGTTTGTCATCTGCCTTGTGCACATTTATCAAATAAAAGGCAAGTTTTATTGAGTCTTAAGTGTCAGCTTTTTTGTGTCACTAGCGACTCATCTGTTAGAAAGTACCAGAGTATTTTTCCACCCGCTTCTCCAAGCTTCAGGTTCAGTCTGACAAACATGAAAGTTGAAAACTCGAGTCTACAACACATGCAGATTATTTCACTTTTTTATTAATTCAGTGCCACAAGAAGAAGAGCTATTACATATTTACAGTTTTCTGAAAGAGAAAAATATAGAAAAATAAATACTTTTACATGAAATTAAACGTTTTCAGATCATTAGGTTTTCAGTGCTTTTTGTTTTGTGATTGTTCTAAAAGATTTCCATATCATTTGAAGTCATTCACAAAATGGGAAAAGTTTGGGTTACATTGAGCCCACTTTTTCTTATGTATATGGTATTTTCCTAATAACACAAACAAATTAAAAATGTTGTGCTTTACAGTTCAACTTCTCATTATCAGAATAAAACAGTACATCAAATAAACTCATTTCTCTATTATACTTCATGTTTTTGTTAATAAATAATTTCTAATCTTTCCTAAATTTTCTTGAGTAAATACAATAAAAAAGATGCACTTTTTTTATTTTTCTTGACCACAAAATTGACACAAATATGAAATATTAAGTTTGAATTTTCCAAAACATGTTTAGCAGGAAAACTTCTGTAGTATTTTGTCAGATTATTGCACTACAGTCCCCGCATATGATGTTACAGTGATGCCACTCAACTGAACAAACTTAACACACACACACTAGAATATCAAGAGTGTCACGCGACTCACCTGTACGTCTAGTTTCCATAAGGTCATTTATCGTGCTAAATTGTTAGCTTAGCACTTTTAAGTACACATTTAAATATGCATTGATTATTATTTAAGCTTGTAATTGTAATTATAAGTATGCCGGCAGTTTGTTTACGAGTTGCTCTCTTGCAGAACTGCCTGTTGAACAGAAGTAAAACGTTACCTTTTATTGTCCACCTGTTACTACGGAAGGCGTACGGTGCCAAACATCTTGACGAAACGCGTTTTTTGTTGTTGTCAATACACACTGTTTCTCAGCGGCTTTGTGTGACTTTTGAAATGAAAATGAAATGGTGAGAGAAATATAATAGTAAGTAAACCTAATGTATTAATGTATGAAATGTCATTTGCTTTCCATTTATTACAAAAACATTACTGCAATAAACGTTTGGCTTTAACAAACATAACCTGTAATATTAATGAAAAATAAATAAATTAAATAAAAATAACCAGCTGAATAAAAAAAGTTCAGTAGTCAAATACTGGGAAAAATCTTTGCTACTGTTGCTGATAATGCTAAATGTATAAATCTAACCTAATAATCTTGTACAACACATCAGATTTATTTTTAGTCTCATTCACTGATTCAATAATTCACTCATAAAACTTTATGTTTTATTAAGAGATTTCTGAAGAATTACTCAGTGAAATATTTCTGATAGCTGTTTGTCGCCACCTATTGGTCAAACATATTGTGATTATTAAAAGCACTAGAAAAAAGCCACGGCTGAGTTTACCTGAATAAGTATGGAAGGCAATGATGCAGGAAGACGCAGAGGTAGATCTGGAGGAGGACATGGACAAAGAAAACTGACCAAATTTGTTAAATGCAATTCAAGCAACCTTGATTGATCATATCATAAACCATGGACTGACATTTGTGACCTGGAGTCTTTTTTATTAATATTGCGATTTATGTACTTGGACCGTTCAGATTTTCTGCGCAAAATGCATCTTTAGCATGCATGAATTGAATGGTTTTACAATGTGGAGATGTTAATAAATATTTTCATCAGTATGCAGTGCTGGTTTTGTGTTTACTGTTTGTTGAATATATGTTCATGTACTTCTAACAATATATATATCAATATATATGTCCACAATACAGGACCGTAGCCAGTGGGGGGGTTTGGGTGGTTCAGAATTTGTCCCATCCACGAGCTCATTTGTCCTATTTTGACTGCTATGCCATAATGAATTGTGAAAATAACTCATCAATAAAGGCTTTAAGACCAAGCGGAATCCTGTGTTGGCTGTCAGTACTGAATTTGGCATGGCGTGACTTTCCGTTCTGAAGTTACGTCATACCAAATTCAGCGTCCCAAATTCTGACTGAGGAAAGTTGAAAGTGCTGGCTAGTTTCTTATTTGCCTAATAAATGATAATAGGCTACACTTTCTTTATTTTATTTTAAACTTTAACAGATTTCTATTTTTTTATAATGATATATGTAATAAATTTGTATTTTTAAAATAATTTTTAGTTTTTTGTTTATTCTATTGTATTCACAGATCTCTTATTTAAATTCATATTTTCTACAGGGCGCTTTACAATAATATATCTGTGCAAATATTATAATATATCTAACAAAAAACTGTCCAAAAATGACAAAAACATCAAATAACATATTAGGGCACATCAAGAGAAACAAAACAACATAACATTTAGTTTAATTTAGTGCATTTAAATGTATTATCTTTCTATTTCTCAAGATGCTAAGCGACCATATAACTGATCAATATGACTGCTTGTTTAAATGCACCAAACATATTCGCTATATTCACTGAGAAATGAATACAAATACTCATTTTCAAAAGGGATTGTACTCATTTATGCTGAGCACTGTATAAATCGTGTAGTGTTTTGACAAAATGAGCATTAATTTAAAAATTGTGATTAAGCAATAGTAAAAAAAAAGCTGTATTAGCTGCAGTAAACCTACAGTCACAACTGATCCATGTGTTCTTCTGAAGGTCTGACTGTGAGTTCAGCAATAAAGCAGCATGTAAACAGTCTAAATGAGCCGACAGAGGATATCTACATCAGAATTATGTATCAATACATGCAAACAACCCATACTTATCTATATATACAAGACAGCATACACCAGACAGACTGGTGACCATTTTTGTCTTGTCTTTTATGCATGTTTACACTCGGAGTTTGCCACCGAGTTCATTAACAACAATCATTTTATACTACATCAGTTATAAGCAGATCCAGATGATGAAACTACTAGAGTTATGATGCTGGCATTCTAACCTCACTGATGAAGATATCAATCTTGTGACAATGTGTTTATCAATACCCTGCACTTATAAGAGAAATGAGTGAAATGATTAGATGACATGGGGAAAATATCTTATCTTACAATATAAGCAGATGAGCAAATAAAAAAAGGCTCATTTTCTCCCCCATTTTTAATACAATAATAATAAATTAAAAGATTATTCCTCTCAACTCTGGATGGCATTTCTCAAGCTGTAGCATGAGTGATCATTTGAGCAGGCCTATGCTAAAACTGTCAAATGTCTGTCCAGTATAGGTCTACAATGACAGGTCTATAACTTAAAACATTCAATAAAATAGCATATATAGACCTAGAATATAATTAATAATTGCATATTGATCATTAGCATTTACTTAATTTGCATATGACAATGTTTTCTCAATGAAATCTTGACTGAAATGTGCAGTAGGCAACTTTATCCAAATGCATCTACCTTTTGAGAATAATGAAAATCATATTAACTTTAAAAACACTTCAATTTCATAACTTTTTAAATGGTTTAAGTGAATGTTAATCTGTCAAAGTTCTTACTGTCCATTAGCAGTTAAATAAGCATTCTGAGTTGTGTAGCTATTTATTATGAAACGCTGCTGTTTTACTGAAGCTGAATGTGTAAGAAGCAGTAGAATCAGAGCGAGAGCAACACATTGCATTTCAAGCTGCACTACATTCCACTCGCTGAGTGTGGACTGAGATGTTTTCTGAAAGCGCAGGGAATCATTTATGAGGACTTTTTAAATGCCATTAAAATGAAATGTATTAGTCTGGACAAGGCTTTGAACTATGAAATATTGCAGGAATCTGAAATAAATCAAGCAGAAATAAAACATTAGTATCTGCATAATGAACAGAGATGCACACTTGATTCCATTGAGCACTGCAACATTCAGACAACTGAATGCCCTTCTGCTGCTGTCTGCTGTTAAAAGTGCTCAAATATTCACTTTTGCAATAAGTCATCTAACTTACAATTATAAAATAAATTATTAAATTATTAAAAAACAGCTGAGAAAAATATTTAGAAATGTTAAAAATGTGTTTATAATAAAACTTTTATTAATTTAAATTTTCTTCTTCTCGAGAGAAACTTGCGACACTGATGGATGAACTTGATGGAACTTGCATTTCCCCATGCAATCCAAGTCAGCCAGTAAGAGTCTTTTTCCCTCTTTGTGGTTCAGTTCTGTAAGATATACTTCATGTCCACAAGGAGGAGCTGGAAAATGAGTCGTTTTAAAATAGGCTTTAGGAGTCTGCAAATATCATAACATGAAATAAATTATTGACTCTAAACTTAAATAATAAAGATAATATGCGTCAAAAATATATCTTTGAAGCCTAAACAAATTGTAAAATACTATATTTGTAGGACCTCTCGTCTCTTCTTCTGTTTGTGTTTATATTTCGGCCATGTGCTCTATGCCTACTACAGTTCAACACATTGAACATTTGATTATTTCTTACCCCTTCAGTTGTGAAGCTGATCATCCGTTAGATTCCATGTTTATCTGCTGCTCGAGACTATTTAAAGAAGATCACAGACTTGATTTAAAATATATATATAACTAAAAACGCACCCCGTCTCCAAAAACACTTCTAGTTTGTTTTCATGCATTAAAACTACTGACACTGATTCACTTCCGCTCCACTAGGCGGCGTCAGCGGCTTTGACGTTCAGCGTGACTGTGACACCTTTAGAGCCTCATCAACAACATGACACTGATGACAGCCGCCTGGACACGACTGCTTATTAATGTTTTAAGGCCATTAAAGTACAGTTACTGCAGATAACAGCTCAGTTACAGTCTCTGTCACTCAACAGCATATATTTTAGCCCATCAATAACGTTAATAACAAACGACACGCTGTGAAGTCAAGCATCAAGCATGTCACTCTGGTCACCTGTAAGTATCCACACATAATTAGTGATTTTCCTCTTTTAAAGTCGTTAGCGATCATTATAGATCAGTTATATTATGTATTATAGTATGTATCAGTCATAAATTGTATTTAAATAATTATTGACATGTCGAATAGGTGTTTTTATTTGTTTGCTGGAGTATGGTGATGCTGCTCTTGTCAGTCATTCTCTGTTCAAATATAACTTTAACCCAGGAGAAATAGATATTTATTAATGAAACGTGTATGAAGGCAGTCTCACCTTTATGAAGGTTTCACAAAGACTGTTTACATGTTGCTCTCTTGATGAACTTCCTGTTATTGTCATGTGAATTTAGGATGGAGATTTTTCTAAAGCTTATTAGGTAGAACAAATAAGCTGTTGTGTTTTCACTAACCTAAAGTAGTGTTGTGTTGAGCATGTCAGATGACAGAGTAAATAGAACTTTGATATGAAGTGTTTTTAAAAGTTTATTTGTCTTTCCTTTATAGAATAAAGGGTGTTTGGTCCAGCAGAAGCATGTGGTCAGACATTGACTGTAATGATGGACATCTGCTGAGTGACAGGTAATGCATAAGTATGTGGCTGTAAGATTAACATTGTTATTTAATAACTAGCGATACGCTGCTAACACAAAGTGCACAATTCTGATGCAAAATAAAATTCTAGAATTTAAGTTAAACTTTGAACAAATTTTAAAGTTGCATGGCTTGATATAAATCATCCTTTGTATAGGGGAAGTGCAAACCCTTGCTTATGTAAGAGATAACGCACATCTAGGCAGTTCCTAATCCTCAGTCTTTTTTTCTGTAACTATTCACAAAGATGTGTTGTATTTTAATAAATTTTCTTAATTAAATAGTTTTGTAATGTATTACATTTAAAACTATTCTGATTGCCACTATAGTAGTGAAGTGCAATATTTTTCTGCTGTATTTGTTTCACACTGTAGTTTAGGTATTCTTACACTCGTGTCTTTGCACCATGTCAGGCTGTGTAATGTGGTCTAACTTTAGTTTTGTCTTTTACTTTATGCAGAATTAATTTAGAACACTTTATAGTGTGATTTCTGGACCAACACAAGATCCATTTCCCCATTCTCTGTTGATTCTGTCACTGCTGGTGAGTCTATTTATGTCTGTTGAGTGTTTTTGAAATGTTTTGACATTTTTAAGATTTTAATTAGAATTATTTTTTTTTAAATGTAAATAAATAAAATCATTATTTCATCTTTTTTTTTTTTTTTGTAACTGCATGATCATGCGTGATCTTTAAATATGACAACCGAACAGTTGTTAGTGTGAGATCCTGGTGGCCTAGTGGTCAGTGCTCATGGTGTGAGAGCAAAACTGATCACAGGAGACTGGGGTTCGAAACACCACGGTGATACCAAATTTTTTTATTTTTGTCAAAAAAAAAGATTTTTTTAAAAAAAAAAAGTTTTTTTTTCCCTCTTTGCCTTACCTTTCGCTCTGTTCCGCCTCTTGTCACTGATCCGCCTCTCTCTCCTCCTCTCTGGTCTGCCCCTTATCTCTGGTCCGCCTCTTTCTCTTCCAGCCCTCCTCTCTAGTCAGTCCGGCCTTCCTCATTAATCCCTGTTTTACCACTGCAGGTTTATCCGCCACTGTCATTTGTGTAACCGCTCCAGGTGAACTCTTGCTCTGGTCCGTGTTTCACTTCATGCTCTGGTCCGTGTTTCACATTGTGCTCAGTTGTCCTTGAGCTTCAGGTACTTGCCCTCTTGTTTGTCTTACCGCCCCAGGTAGGTTCTTAGGTGGGATTCGAACCCATGTCTCAACCGTCACCTTGTCCGCAACCAACGGTGTTTAGCCACTAGTGCCATCGTAGCTTACACGCTGAGAGCTGGTGTTTGGCGCATGTTGGTGGTTTTTTTGTGATGACAACAATATGCAATAGTGGAATTCGAACCCAGGACTCCAAGAGGAAAGGCTAATGCTTTACCAACTGAGCCACTGAGTCAGGCCAGAGGGGTGTGTTTTCCGGGTGGAATATAAAGACTGTTTCCTGACAAATCCGGAAAAAGACGTAATATCTGGGGTTTGAACCCACATCTTTACTGCATCAGACACTCCAGTCTATGTTTTTAACCACTACACCACTGTGGCTTGTGTTGAGGTGTGTGTTATGTATGCTGTGTATTGATATTTATTCTAGTAGTGTTGAAAATTTTCACTAATTTCGGCATAATTAGGGTTTGAACCCAGGACTCCCACATTAAAACACAGCGTTTTAATCATTTGAGCCACTGAGCCAGACAAGTAGGAAAGTGTTTTTGACAGGGTGACATTGAGATCTTTTGCACTTTATCAATAAATAAAACATTTTGTGCTAATTTTGGCATAAGCAGGATTTGAACCCACGACCCCAAAGTTAAAACATAGTGTGTTAATTAACTGAGCCACTGAGCTAGACGAGCAAAGATGCGTTTTTGACAGGGTGACATTGAGATCTTTTGCTGTTTACTGCTAAAAAACGTTTTGCACTGATTTCAGCATAAGCAGGATTTGAACCCTTGACCTTAAAGTTAAACCACAAAGTTTTTACCAGCTGAGCCACTGAGTCTGAGATCACACATCATGTTTTAATTCAGAAAATTGATACAAAGCACTCAATTTAGAAATTTACATCAGCAACAGCAGGATTTGAACCCAGGACTCTCAGATTGAAGCGCAGAGGTTTAGTCAACTGAGCTACTGAAACCAAGGACTGTTAGTGTGCTTTGAAGTATTTGTGTGTAGTGATGTTTCTGTCCAAAAATATGATGCAAAATGTGCAATAAAAGCCAATCTACAGTCACTATGCTCTCCTCAGACTTTGTAGCTCAGCTTATTTAAGTCATGCGTTTTAGTCTTGGAGACCCGAGTTCAAACCTCGCTCTTGATGACCTTCATTTGTAATTGTGTGTTTTCAATTAAATCAAAAGGATTCTCAAATTGGAATCAGTAATCATTGGATTTGACCTCAGGACTCAGAAAACTGTTTGTGAGATCAGCCGAGCAGCTGAGTCTGAGAAACTTTATTTGTGTTTTGGATGGGATTTAGATCATTGAATATTTAGTATTATTTCAGTTTTTTTAAATGCACTAGAATTAACACAAGCTTTGTGTGGTTTGTATTGAGTTAATGAGCAAATTAACCAATGAAGCACATGATTGTTCAGCAGTTTTACTGAGGGATTTGTATTTGATCAAACAACTTTTGCACTCAAAGGATTTAAATCCATGACTTTCCTCCTGAAAATCTGTTTAAGGCCACTAGTGCCTTTATGAATTTATCTTGGGTAAATCATCATGTGATTGTTTTAATGTAAACAGTGAAATATGAGCTCACAACACTTTATCACCTGAGCTTGTGCTGTGAACATGTGCTTTGGACAGTTGTGTTTAGAGGTTTTCATCATATGATAGAAAAATATCAGCAGTGGGATATGTACTGTCACACATAAACTTCTTATTTTTTAATTAAAAATGTCAGCATTCATGAAACATATTTCTGTTTAAAATGTGCAAACAATCACAAAAATAGTCACCAAAAACCTCATTCATTTCAGCCTGTAATTGATTGAAAATAACTTATACATCACTTTTTTCATCTTCATTTTTACTTGAATAAAGAAAAGAGTTGAGTCAGGAGATTTCTATCAGTGCTGATGAGCTTGATTGATTAGCAGCTTCAGGTGTTTTTAATGAGGCTTGATCTTAAACTGCTCTACAGCTGCAGGATTACACACTCTTCACTTTCTGTCCTCTTGCTGTTTTCATGCAGATACACAAATCATCCACCAGTGGGCACAACATTGACACATTGATCAGGCT
Organism: Danio aesculapii; assembly: GCF_903798145.1. Classification (NCBI taxonomy): domain Eukaryota; kingdom Metazoa; phylum Chordata; class Actinopteri; order Cypriniformes; family Danionidae; genus Danio; species Danio aesculapii. The sequence goes on from NC_079438.1 coordinate 43,377,822, forward strand.
TTCATCATTAAATCTTTATTCAAATGAGATGTTTGTCTGTAGATTGATGTGTAGACGATGTGATGACCAATCCTGAGCTTCACATCCTCCTCATCTGAGACACAGAGAAAGATTCAGTCAAACCTGTTACTGGAAGAGAAAAACAAGTCAAACAGTGTTGTATTAAAAAGAAAACAAGTAGGTTTAATATAATAGAGATTCAATATAAATAGGAAAAAAACCTTTTATACCAGTCAAGTTAGGGCTAAAAATTTTCTTTGTATTGTATTGGTTTTGTTTCAATTTCATCACTTGTTAAAAAATTATTTGTGATAAATAATATTCTGAAACAAAGTAGGATGTGATTGCAGTCATGTCCTAGTGGTGAATGGTTACATTTGCAAAACTTATCAAACAACAAAAATTATTACATAATTTGTATGCATTTTAGAATGATTATATATATATATATATATATATATATATATATATATATATATATATATATATATATATATATATATATATATATATATATATATTCACAAAATATATAGCAAAATCTGTGAGTTTTCTTAAGCAGCTAGAAAAATAACTGTAAATGAACAGGTCTCTATGGACATCTGCTGGATGTATGTGGTTATTGCACTTTCTTTCCTAAACAATAATTCAAAGATGTTTTTTTTTTCCTTTAACATGTAGATGGCAGTGTTCAATCCCTAAATTATGGGCCACAAATCCCGAAAGCTCTTATATTAAAATTAGGTTATCAATTCAGATTTTTTTACTATTAAATGGCATAGTAAAAAAATCCACAAAAGCACAGCAAAAATACATAGTTGAGAAGTATATAAAAAAAAGATTATTTGTCATATACAAAATGTATATTTCCTCCAGTAATTAGTGGGCTGATTAAGAGTTAATCCAGCCTGATCTATAGGAAACGCAACTATTTTACCATTTGTCAGTTCAGTTCAATTATAAGAAAATGTACAATTTTAAAAAGGAGACATGGCACCTAACCCCACCCCTAAACCCAACTGCTATTGGGGGATAAGCAAATCATACTAAATTGTATGAATGAGATTGTACGAATTCACACGAATTAGCCACTAAATCAAAAAGTTACGAATTGCCGTGACATTGTGTTGTTTAATCAAGGGGTGCATACGTGTCTAAAAAATACAACTCTAAAAAAATACATGGATGACATCCAAAGACCCATTGTGTTTGAAAGACCCCCCTCCCAAAATGCTAAAGCATCCATATTTTCTTGTATAAAAGCTAATTCATGGTGTGAAACTCTTTCACTCTTTATTTACACATTTATTTGCTTTTTATTTGATTATGGAGCTTAAAATATGCCAAAATCTGGATTATTAACAATAGTAATTTAATAAAATTTTATATTATATTTCATTATTATTTTTTTATTTCAAACCTCTGAAATTTAAGACAAGTGATTTTGTTTAAATTTGTATAGACGTAGATTTGTATAGACGTATTTTCAAACTTCAGATTTTTTTGTTCTGAAGTCATAGATTTCATTTCAAGAAGTCATAGACATTGGCATATTTTTAGCTCCATATTTGATTAGCATACTACTAGGCCCACACAGAATTTGCGCACGCAGAAATACACAGATTTCTGCAGACTTTTAGCCCATCGAGTCTGATTATTTACTTGTGTAAATCTGTGCAAATCTATTTTTATTCAGTTTTTAAAAAAATTTCAGTTATAATATTGACTAATACGAAAGTGTTCATATGATTTAATTACAATACAGTTTGTAAAGTAGGTAGATATATTATATGAGAGACTTAGTGGATCTAGTTAGATTTGCATTGTAAACATTAAATACAAGTTAAAAAGCTATTTTTTTTATTTCATATATAAAGTTTTTAGTTATGAAACTCCCAAAAGAATTCCGCATAAATCCACAGATTTGTTTTCACAAAATTCTTTGCAGAAATAGCAAAATATGTCCACAGATTCTGTCTGGCCCTAATTGTTACTCTTTTGATGTAATTTTATGCCATATTTTTATTTATGAAGTTGTTTTAATACACTTTTGGATACCACATATTTTTTATTTAATTAAATTATTTGGTTCTTATAAAAATATATATAAAAATGATCTAAATATAGCCTACTTTCTCTCACACACCTTCAAAAACCTGTACACAAGTTTGGCATTTAGCAAAAGTAATTAGCTCTGACACCTTTACTAAACAAAGAAGTATTCAGTGCTCACCGGGATTTCCACTTGTCCTACTTGTAACATACTAAACAGCAACTTTGCTTGCTTTTACAAGAGTCAAACAGGCTAACTTTACACATTTTGGGAACCAAGTTTTCATTAACCAAACAAACCAAGCGTAGCAGTTGCAAGCGCCGTTTGCCATCCGCTCCGCTAGGGGTGCGAGCGAACTTTATTTTCAGCCTGAGACCTTTGGATCCTTAGCAACCTGACGCCTGCTGCTCACAGCCAGTTTTAAGGAATGACAGCTGAGTGACAGACTCTTAATGTCACTCAACAGCACATGCTTCAGCCTATCAGGATAAACAAGCGATTCATACTGCGATAAAGTGCAGAGATCGAGAATGTCAGGCGACTCACCTGTAAGTAACTTTCCGCATTTAGGTTAGTGCGTTTTCTTTTTATGTTAACTCGCTTCTTTTTGTGTCGGATTTAGCTAAGAGTGATTTGAAGTAAGATAATGTCGCTCATTTAAATTTGTGTTATGATTTTTAACTGTCTTTTATTCAGTAGTGTATAAAAGACAGTTCTAGCGATGCTAACAGACTAACGACATTCAGTATATATAACGTAAAATAGAGTTGAATTAAATGAATACACACCATGTTTTCAGCAGAATGACAGTGAGTGTGGGTCAGCTCGTCGTGTGAGCAGAGAATGGTGGCTTCACGTGGGTTTGTTGTGTGTGCCTCTGCTCGCCGTGTATCTGCACATCCCTCCGCCACAACTGTCACCTGCGCTAAACAGCTGGCGCACTTCCGGTCACTTCTTCACATTCAGAGGCAATGACATCTTCTATAAAGGTACATGCCATGGTTTGGTCGTCAAACAATGTCTTTTATTCAGTTCCAGAATGTCATTGCTTTCCTGTTTGTCAACAGAGTCAGTTGGAGTTGTGGGAAGCTCTGATGTTCTTGTGTTGCTTCATGGCTTTCCTACGTCAAGCTATGACTGGTATAAGGTGAGCAGAGCATGTTTACATGGTGTAAAATTGCATGAACATTTCCTGTTTAAAACGTTGTTCCTGTCATTTCATAGATCTGGGATTCTCTGACGCAGCGCTTTAATAGAGTCATCGCCCTTGACTTCCTGGGCTTCGGTTTTTCTGACAAACCAGTGAGATGAGATGACATACATACATACATACATACAACTACATAAACATAGTATAACCCAAATTATTGTTTCTTTCCAGAGGCCGCACCGATACTCCATCTTCGAGCAGGCCAGTGTTGTGGAGGCTCTGGTTGCCCATTTGGGTTTGTCAGAGCAGAGGATCAACATCCTTTCACATGACTATGGAGACACTGTTGCTCTCGAGTTACTGTACAGGTGAGGATCCTTCAGGTTCTGTTAGTATAATTCAGCGTAAAGTCCTGTCAATTTGATATGGCTGGTTCTCATGAGCAGTTAAACACACAGGAGTGACCACAACAGAAGCGGACACATCATCCTAAACAGCCTCTGCCTATCAAATGGAGGTACGTTCAAGTTTATATTCAAGGCAATTTCTTTCACATGGGATGTACATATAAAATGCATATACATGTGTCTGAAAACAGATTCGTAAGGTCAGATTGTTTTGTTTTTGGCCTATAAAAGGTATATTCCCCGAGACTCATTATCCAAGATTCCTTCAGAAAGTGAGTAACACTTTATAAACACATTTGTATTCATTTTTAGCTATGAAAAATTAATATTTCTGATCTTTTATTAGGTGCTGAAGGACTCGGGCTTTATTTCACCTGTACTTACTCGTCTGATGAACTTCCAGCTTTTCTTTAGAGGGTGAGGGGAGCAATGATACAAATTTCAAGCTATTAGTTGTACTTTATGGTCATAAATCACATTGGTTGTGTGACTATTTCATATGTCTTTTCGCTGCAGAATAAAGGAAGTGTTTGGACCGTACACCCAGCCAACAGAAGCAGAAGTCTGGGACATGTGGACAGGCATTCGCTTTAATGATGGAAATCTTGTAATGGACAGGTGAGCACACTTCTCCATTGTACCTACAGCGCTTTACCATTGCCAACAATTATTTGTTTCTTTTTCAGTCTTTTGCAATACATTAACCAGAGGCTGAAACACAGAGAACGATGGGTGGGCGCTCTAACTTCGACTTTAACACCCTGTGAGTACATTAACCATTCATTTGTCATTAAAAAGTGCTGTAGTAGCAATCATGCTAGCAGGGGATTCACAGGTTTGCTTTACTTGAAATCTCAAGCAGTGCTATTGAGGCTAAGTACTTTAATCCATTGAAAATCACTGCAGAAGCTGCTTAGCCCGTCTGCACCCCAGGCAAATTAGCATTTGAGCTGACAGCATACTATATGTTAAGTGATATTCACATATTTTAATGCAGTGGTCTGGTGCACAACCAGTGTTAATTTTGACAGCAAATTTTGATTTAAATTTAGGCTACGTGCGAAACCGCATACTTCCATACTATATAGTAAATTATAATCAGTATGCGAGCCGAGTAGTATGTCCGAATTCATAGAATTCAAAAATCAGTATGTGAGAAGTACCCTGGATGACTTACTTCCAGCGAGATTCTGAAGTGCACATCCCATGCATGCTGCGCTGTCCCATGATGCCCCGTGAGAGAATTCATGAATGGGACTGAAGCAACGCAATTGACGCAGGTAGGTCACATGACCATGACAAAATTGGCAGATGAGTACGTCCGAATTCCATTCATACTTCTCACATTCATACTGTATAGAACATACTTTTCTAACAGGTTCAGTAGTTACGTTAAATTCAAATGCAGTTACCTAATGAGTAGTTGGCGGTTTCGGACGCAGCCTAGCTTACTTTTTTGACTAAAATTTCATTTTATTCATATTTGAGTCTTCCTTGAATCATTTTAGTTTTAGTCTAGTAAATTTCATAAGATTTTAGTTGACTAAATCTACTCATATATAGTTGACTAAAATATATTTGGTTTAATTAGTGTAATGTAATTATTATGTAAAAATTCATTGTATACATAAAACACAACAGACATATATCATATGTAACCATTATACTGCTTATTAATATACTATTATATTATTACTATAATATACTGCATCTTTATATGATTGGAAGGTTGTTTTCATGAAGTTTTGTGATTCACACTTTCCATTCAATAATTTATAACTTTGCAGTGCACATGATTTATGGCCCCCTAGATCCAGTTAATCCACATCCACAGTTTCTCCAGCTTTACAAGTGAGTATTTTAAAGTCATTCTACATTTATTAACTTTTAGTATAAAGACACTTTTTAATTTCTGATTGTTATAGTAAATATTTTTTCAATTATCACTTGTTAGTTCACAGTGCATGAACTAATGTTAACAAGCATCAGTTTCATTTTTAATAATGCATTAGTAAATGTTGAACTATGATTATTAATTATAAGTTGTTTAAACTTGGTTCATGTTACTAAATACATTTACTAACATTAACTAATGAAATGTTATTGTTATTAATGTTATTAAGTGAGCTTTTTATATAAATTTTGTTGTTTTTGCAAGAATTTGAGAAGAAACTTTTTATTCGTCATTATAGCAAGTGATTTTAAAAGTAGGATGGCTCACTTTTTATAAAATGACTGAAATATTTACTTGAATTCGTAGTCTCTTACTTTTGTAAACATATTTGTTTCATACTACTATTTACTACAACACGTAGTATTTCAGTTGTTTCTAGAAGTAGTAGTTCTTATAAGCCAATACAAAAAATAACCTACTTTAACACAGCTTATCCAAAGAATTACACATAATTAAATTATTAAGATCCACACATGTTAATAATTCCTACCTCATTCACAGCCTGTGCTGCACACTGCCATGCCACAAATTTCAAATCCCGAAAAAGTATTTCCGTACGAGCCTCTTACTCCGCCAGCAGGACCTCAATTTCAGACAAAAGTTTATTTTTCTTTGCACTCATTCTCAAGCATAGAAATTCTGACATTAGCCTGTGCTCTTTTATATGGTTATATTAATTAGTGGGCGTTTACAAGGCCGAGATCTAACAGCAGTCAGCTGTGCACAATGCATGGGTTTTGTGGGTACACCCATTTTCTATTATTCACACTTTTGCAAATGATCCTTAGAAACATTTTATAAACATTTTATAAATGTGGTCCAATGGCACTATACCATTCTAAGCATTTAATACAATTTCCCCTTGTTTCTCATCTACAGGAAACTAGTGCAGAGATCCACGGTATCTGTTCTAGATGAGCATGTGAGTCATTATCCACAGCTGGAGGATCCCACAGGATTCTTTAATGCCTATCTCAGCTTTATCAACTCAT